>NC_085990.1:17611425-17911425 GCF_030014385.1 Trichomycterus rosablanca
AGTTGAGTCCACATGTTCGGCGTCATATCCAGAGGTTGGCTTTAAAAAATAGACACGAGTGCTGCCAGCATTGCTGCAGAGGTTGAAGACGTGGGAGGTCAGCCTGTCAGTGCTCAGACCATACGCCGCACACTGCATCAACTCGGTCTGCATGGTCGTCATTCCAGAAGGAAGCTGACGCACAAGAAAGCCCGCAAACAGTTTGCTGAAGACAAGCAGTCCAAGAACACGGATTACTGGAATGCCCTGTGGTCTGACGAGACCAAGATAAACTTGTTTGGCTCAGATGGTGTCCAGCATGTGTGGCGGCGCCCTGGTGAGAAGTACCAAGACAACTGTATCTTGCCTACAGTCAAGCATGGTGGTGGTAGCATCATGGTCTTGGGCTGCATGAGTGTTGCTGGCACTGGGGAGCTGCAGTTCATTGAGGGAAACATGAATTCCAACATGTACTGTGACATTCTGAAACAGAGCATGATCCCCTCCCTTCGAAAACTGGGCCTCATGGCAGTTTTCAAACAGGATAACGACCCCAAACACAACCTCCAAGATGACAACCGCCTTGCTGAGGAAGCTGAAGGTAAAGGTGATGGGACTAAACCCAATTGAGCACCTGTGGCGCATCCTCAAGTGGAAGGTGGAGGAGTTCAAGGTGACTAACATCCACCAGCTCCGTGATGTCATCATGGAGGAGTGGAAGAGGATTCCAGTAGCAACCTGTGCAGCTCTGGTGGATAATAATGGTGGTCACACAAAAAATTGACACTTTGGGCACAGTTTGGACATGTTCACTGTGGGGTGTACTCACTTATGTTGCCAGCTATTTAGACATTAATGGCTGTGTGTTGAGTTATTTTCAGAAGACAGTAAATCTACACTGCTATACAAGCTGTACACTGACTACTCTAAGTTATATCCAAGTTTCATTTCTATAGTGTTGTCCCATGAAAAGATATAATAAAATATTTGCAGAAATGTGAGGGGTGTACTCACTTTTGTGATACACTACGTAGTGCACTTCACAGTAACAGCCAATGTGAATGAAATGCTCCTACAGAATTGGTGCTAATGATTGAAATAACCGCTTTCTGAACCAATCGGACCTTCTGATTTTAATTTTTAGTATGAAATTTATTTGCATGTATTTAGTTTGCAGCGTCACACAGATGATGTGGTAATGAAACGCTTGATTGGCTTAATAACGAGTTGGTGTTTTACTTCACAACTGGGAAAAGTTTGGAGGTTTTTAATTGTAAGCACTTTTACAAAATAACGGATTATATTCCTAATGGGACACACGGTTATAAATTTAATAGCATATGGAACAACATAAGCTAAGGTAAGCAGTGGTTTTGGATTTTTTGCTGTGTTTTGGCCGCTGTGCCGTCATTTGCAATGAAAACAAAATATCAGTTTAAGCTTTTAACTGGTACCTTCTTGTTACAGAAATTACATTCATTTGCACTAGGAAAGTAAAGGCACCAAGTAAAACAGTAAAATGCAGTTGATAATCTTTAATTCTATGAATTTATTTCTATGCTACATTTCCAATATATGTTTTGTGTATATTATATTGACTCGTGACTTGACTCGGACTCTAGCCTAAAGACTCGTGACTTGACTGACTCGTATTTTGTGACTTGTGAACATCTCTGTTCCATAGTCAAAGGAAAAGTGTGCTTCTCTACACACGTGATCATCTCTGTGCTGTGATAGATCGTGTACAGTTTATTTCTTTCTTTTTAAACACAGCAAACTCTAAAGACGCTCGGTTACAGTAGCAATCGGTTAGACAAAATGTTCAAGAATTCTGTAGACCCAGAGGATGAAGTGTAAAACACGGATAAATTTTTTGGTCTTTGAGAGGGTGCTATTAAGGTAGGCTGTGCTGTGTATTCTAGCTTCTATTAATTCTATCATTCAGTTTATGAGTGTTATTTAATGACTGCCATGAAATGTGGCACTTTTGTTTAAAAATCTGTGAAATGTGTAGTTTTCTATCTATATTCCTGTCCCCCGTAAGGTGTAATAACTTTTGATTCAGTATGTGTACTAGAAGTTTCAAAACCACACGTTATATGTACATATGCATAAGTTGTAGACTATCTTAATATTAATGAAAGCAGTCTCCACACATTTAAGGGTTATCACCCATCTGTTTCAAAGATTGGTGTAAGGATTGTGTGCGGTGAATAATAATAATAAAGTTGACCTTTATTGCTTTTACTGTTATTACTATTCACCTAAAAGAAATCAGTATAAATGGGTTTGATAGTGCTTGTGGTACTTCAGTGTGGTGACAATAGCTAAGCAGTAGTCACTCTCAGCGCAAAAGTGTGTAGGAACAGTTCTCTACCCACAGGGCTACACAGCGCAAAAACATTTCTCTGTCCATGTGTCTGCGCCCATACGTTGTTACTAAAACGCGTTTAGCGTTTACACTACTTTAAGTAATAAAACTCTCATAAGCAAAAAGAAGCGATCAGAGAGTAAGAAATTCCGACCATAGTGATCGTGGAGGCGTGCTTGTTGCACGGAACTAAATGAGAACGAAGTCTCACTTAGGTGAACGTGAACAGCCCCCGAATCACCTCAGTAACACTGTTCACATTCAGAACTAATGTCTAGATTCTATCTTTTCTTTCATTTTATTTTTATTCTTTTCATTTTTCTTAGTTTCTTCCTACAGCTCTATTATGAACATCTAAATAAATATAAATATAAATATATATGCCCCTCTCAGGAATACCCGATAGCATACCAGCTCAGTCATTCAATATCAAATACTATATATCTATATATATATATATATATATATATATATATATATATATATATATATACAGTATATATACAGTGTATCACAAAAGTGAGTACACCCCTCACATTTCTGCAGATATTTAAGTATATCTTTTCATGGGACAACACTGACAAAATGACACTTTGACACAATGAAAAGTAGTCTGTGTGCAGCTTATATAACAGTGTAAATTTATTCTTCCCTCAAAATAACTCAATATACAGCCATTAATGTCTAAACCACCGGCAACAAAAGTGAGTACACCCCTAAGAGACTACACCCCTAAATGTCCAAATTGAGCACTGCTTGTCATTTTCCCTCCAAAATGTCATGTGATTTGTTAGTGTTACTAGGTCTCAGGTGTGCATAGGGAGCAGGTGTGTTCAATTTAGTAGTACAGCTCTCACACTCTCTCATACTGGTCACTGAAAATTCCAACATGGCACCTCATGGCAAAGAACTCTCTGAGGATCTTAAAAGACGAATTGTTGCACTACATGAAGATGGCCAAGGCTACAAGAAGATTGCCAACACCCTGAAACTGAGCTGCAGCACAGTGGCCAAGATCATCCAGCGTTTTAAAAGAGCAGGGTCCACTCAGAACAGACCGTTGGTCGTCCAAAGAAGCTGAGTACACGTGCTCAGCGTCACATCCTGACAAACTGCTGTCTTTGAAAGATAGGCGCAGGAGTGCTGTCAGCATTGCTGCAGAGATTGAAAAGGTGGGGGGTCAGCCTGTCAGTGCTCAGACCATACGCCGCACACTACATCAAATTGGTCTGCATGGCTGTCACCCCAGAAGGAAGCCTCTTCTGAAGTCTCTACACAAGAAAGCCCGCAAACAGTTTGCTGAAGACATGTCAACAAAGGACATGGATTACTGGAACCATGTCCTATGGTCTGATGAGACCAAGATTAATTTGTTTGGTTCAGATGGTCTCAAGCATGTGTGGCGGCAATCAGGTGAGGAGTACAAAGATAAGAGTGTCATGCCTACAGTCAAGCATGGTGGTGGGAATGCCATGGTCTGGGGCTGCATGAGTGCAGCAGGTGTTGGGGAGTTACATTTCATTGAGGGACACATGAACTCCAATATGTACTGTGAAATACTGAAGCAGAGCATGATCCCCTCCCTCCGGAAACTGGGTCGCAGGGCAGTGTTCCAGCATGATAATGACCCCAAACACACCTCTAAGACGACCACTGCTTTATTGAAGAGGCTGAGGGTAAAGGTGATGGACTGGCCAAGCATGTCTCCAGACCTAAACCCAATAGAACATCTTTGGGGCATCCTCAAGCGGAAGGTGGAGGAGCACAAAGTCTCGAATATCCGCCAGCTCCGTGATGTCGTCATGGAGGAGTGGAAAAGCATTCCAGTGGCAACCTGTGAAGCTCTGGTAAACTCCATGCCCAGGAGAGTTAAGGCAGTTCTGGGAAATAATGGTGGCCACACAAAATATTGACACTTCAGGAACTTTCACTAAGGGGTGTACTCACTTTTGTTGCTGGTGGTTTAGACATTAATGGCTGTATATTGAGTTATTTTGAGGGAAGAATAAATTTACACTCTTATATAAGCTGCACACAGTCTACTTTTCATTGTGTCAAAGTGTCATTTTGTCAGTGTTCTCCCATGAAAAGATATACTTAAATATCTGCAGAAATGTGAGGGGTGTACTCACTTTTGTGATACACTGTATATATATATATATATATATATATATATATATATATATATATATATATATATATATATATATATATATATATACAGTATATATGTGTGTATAAAGTATATAGAATTGAATATGAAGTATATAGAATTCAAGTATATAAAGTAAGAGATGCATATATGTGTATGCATAGGTGACACATGACGCATATGTGTTGTACAAAGCATGCACCAGGTCCACCGAAAGCAGAAGAGATTTTATACATGGAACTTCAGCGTTTTGAAACTAGCTCACTCAGGCCTGTCTGTAGAATTTGGGCAGAGGGGGATGAGAGGTGTTTGTGTGTAGACAGGCTGTGGGTCATTACCATGATAATGGGTACTAAGTGGCTCACAACAGGGGAGCGGGGGATTGAGAGGCAAAAGTCCCTTGCGCAAAAATGCGCAAGCATAGTCATTCTAGTGCGTATGCGCGTCACTAAGCGCGTTAATACAGCAGCGAGCCCAGGTGCTGCAAATGTTCATTGATGAGCGCGGTGGCCTGTGGGAAATGTAGTTATTTTAAACTACGCGCATTAAAATATTCATTGATGAGCGCGGTGGCCTGTGGGAAATGTAGTTATTTTAAACTACGCGCATTAATATAGTAGCGAGCCCAGGTGTTACAAATATTCATTGATGAGCGCGGTGGCCTGTGGGAAATGCATTTATTTTAAACTATTATTTATTAAAATTTTTACGTCATGTTTTACACACTTTGGTTACATTCATGACAGAAACGGTAGTTACTCATTAAACAAGATTAATTAGTTCACACGTTTAATGTTAAACACAGTCACAGACAATTTTGTATTTCCAATTCACCTCACTTGCATGTCTTTGGACTGTGGGAGGAAAATAGAGCTCCCGAAGGAAACCCACACAGACACGGGAAAAACATGCAAACTCCACACAGAAAGGACCCGAATTGCCCCACCTGGGGATCGAACCCAGTACCTTCTTGCTGTGAGGCAACAGTGCAGTGGCGGAGCCAGACAATTTTCATAGGGGTGGCCAGACTGAGACCATTGCTCACACAGGGGTGGCACAGAAACTGATACCTTCTTTCTTATGTGGCTGTGGATCTAGTAGTGTTTGGTCACTCACTTATTTACCTATACAGGCAGTAAGTGCCAACTTGTGTGTGCTGATTATGAGACTCAATTAAACCCCAGAACATGGAAGTGTGAATGCATGGAAAACAAATCTTAATTTTCTCTCAAAAATATGACACAGACTGACCAACACTGTTAAGCCAAATCAGCATTGAAAATTGACTTTACTTTTAATAGCCTTCTACAATGCTGGCGTCTCTTAAAACGGAATATTTTCTTTTAAATAGCAGTGTTATTTAACTGCTATTAAATTTTTTTAACAAAATCTGCCCAATTCGGCGGAAAACCGCCCAATCTGGCAACACTGGAACGCGCAGAGCCCGTTGGCGCTTTTACTCGCAGCGCGTCACAACTACTACTTCTTCATCTGTAATTGTGTTGGTGGTTGACATTCAAGTTGAGTGTATTACTGCACTGTTTTGGTGGAGAACTACTTGTTTGAGGTGCGTTGTTGAATTGCGCTGTGGGAACACCTGCGTACAGAAATGGTTCCTCAAAAAAGTTGCCGGCAAAGCGGTGTTGGGGGGGTTGGGGGGGTGGCCAAAGATTAATTTATGGTGGCCTTGGCCACCATAGGCCACCCCCTGGCTCCGCCCCTGCAACAGTGCTACCCACCGAGCCACCATGCCGCATGTAGAGGTAGAAGCCGCTCGCCCCGTTACATTTGGATAGGCCCAACTGGCTTTACATCAGTGGTGGCTGGTGGTTGTGGAATTAGGGGAGGAAGAAAGGTAAGCTTGGTGAATGAGGCAGAAAGGTGGGCTTGGGGAGGTGGTAGTGAGGACGTGCCGGATTGTAAAACCCATTTAAAAGCAGCAGTAAGGAGATCTGATCTACAACTAGTAAGCTAACAAGCTAACAATACAAAGGGTTCTTCAAAAAGCTTTTAAAACTCAATTCAAAAACAAATTCAAAAACAAATGACATCACTTTTCTACATAGTCACCTTCCGATGCATTTTTCCCAGCATTGTACCAACTTTTTAATGCCATCAGCAAAAAATGTTTTTGGCTGAGCACATAGCCACTGATGCACCGCTGCTTTCACAGCACCCCAATTCATTTGCAGTCTGGACCGGAAGTGGAGTGGTGTAGGTCTCCTCTCTTCTCTGTCTGCAGCTACTTTGATACAAATTTTTATGTTTATTACTACCTCATAACTGTTATTGTTAAAAAATTTTGTTACTATTTGCACTGTTATCATTATTTTATTCTATTTTATTTTTTGCATCTGTAACTGTTTTGTATATATTTGTTCTTTCTTATTGTTATTTTTCTTTTCTCTGTAACTGAGCTTTGGCAATATGAATGTCCTTATTTGTCATGCCAATACAGCTTCCTTTGAGTTTGAGTTTGAGCTGACCACTCACTGTCTTCTCTATTAGACACTCCTATCTAGTTGGTCCACCTTGTAGATGTAAAGTCAGAGACGATCGCTCATCTATTGCTGCTGTTTGAGTTGGTCATCTTCTAGATCTTCATCAGTGATCACAGGACACTGCCCACAGGGTGCTATTGGCTGGATATTTTTGGTCGGTTTAAAAACTCCATCAGCACTGCTGTGTCTGATCCACTCATACCAGCACAACACACACTAACACACCACCACCGTGTCAGTGTCACTGCAGTACTGAGAACGATCCACCACCTAAATAATACCTGCTCTGTAGTGGTCCTGTGGGGGTCCTGACCATCGAAGAACAGCGTGAAAGAGGGCTAACAAAGCATGCAGAGAAACAGATGCACTACAGTCAGTAATTGTAGAACTACAAAGTACTTCTATATGGTAAGTGGAGCTGATAAAATGGACAGCGAGTGTAGAAACAAGGAGGTGGTTTTAATGTTATGGCTGATCAGTGTATATATTTATATGTCATTGTACTGAACATTTGTCTAACCATCCTAGACCTTGGTCCCTGTTTCTGAGTCCATGGAGCATTATGCCATCATCATGTATGTTATTATCTGTTAAATACTTACTCACCTGTATCGTTGGAGGAGCTTAATCCTGGATCACTGTGTGACCTCACCAGATACAGGCCCTCGCTGTCCCTTCTGTCCCTTCCACCTCGCCGATAGACACACGGTCCAGGGTGGAGCCCAGGCATCACCGCATTGCCCTGTTGATCTTGATTGACAGCTGAAGAACCCAGAGATCGTACATTGGTGGCATCGGAGGACGAGCCTAGTCGGGAAGAAGTGCACGGACACACCAGGATTTCTGGGATGGAGGAGCGGATGGAGGCAGCACCACCCAGCATCTCTAACTGAGAACAGCTACTGGCAAACAGAGCCTGACGTTTCATTACTGGAGACCTACAGATGATTTAGGAGACAATGGGAGAGTAATCAGTATTGTTGGGGTTATTTTGAAGTACTAATGCTAATGTGCATATTCCTTGGAAGGCAGATGTCTAAGTAGATTAATTTTTAAAAATATTAAATATACTATAGCCTAACACACAATCCCTCTGATGCATGCGCAGTCCACCAACCCCTTCTTATTTCCCATACTTCAGTGGATTCAAGTATGAGGCCAGTCTTGTGCGTGAGAGTCACACACTGATCTCTGCATTCCTCCACTGCTGTACAGGCACCTCGAGCTACTAACCAGGGTCCTTACACAGCGTTGAAGACCCCACCCGCTTTGTAGTATGGTTTTTTCCCCCACCCAGCAGACTAGTGGTGAATTTTGTCTGCTGCAGGCACTGCCTGCTAGAGAACGCCCAGATGACCAGTAGCAGAGCTGAGAGTCAAACTTGGGGTGTTCAGAATCCCAGCGCTGGTGTGCTAGCGGACTATCAAGGTAGATGCCATCTGACCACATGTTTCTTTCACAATCACATAGTCTGCACATCTGTAATTCTGTGCACTGGAAAAATGTTCAAGTACACTGTTCCACCAAACATGGACAATTAATAACCTCAGGTCTTTCAACCACACCCGTTGCTAACAGGTGTATAAAATCACATAAAATGAAGAATCTGCTCCATACTTTGTGGCAGCAGTTTGCTGTTCTGGCATGACTGTGCCCTTTGCATAAAGCGTATGCATACTATGATATTGATTTAAAGGAACTCTCGTGTCCTGCTCAGAGCCCTGACCTCTACCCCATTCAACACCTTATGAATTAAGCCAGGTCTTTACATACATCATCAGTGCCTGTCCTTACAAATGCGCTTATAAATGGGTACAAATTCCCACAGAGACATTCTAAAATCTTGTGGAAAGTGGACTGTTATAGCCACAAATGAGGTGGGTGTTAAGGGGGTATAATTCAATACCTATATGTAACAATCTTGGGTAGGAGGGCTTCTTCTGTGTTAATTGTACCCATTCAGTCAAAAGAGCATTAGTAAGGTCTGGCACTTATGTTGAAGAACAAGGTCTGGCTCACAGTCAGTGTTCAAATTCATCCCAAAAGCATTTGGTGGGGTTAAGCTCATTGAGCAGGCCACTGAAATTCATTCATACTAAACTTGTCCACTTATTACTCACAATGTCTTTATGGTTCTTGCTTCATGCACAGGATCCGTCATGGTGAAACAGAAAAAGGCCTTCCACAAACTGTTGCTTCAAGGTCAATATTTTATATAGTTGAGTTTATACCAGTTAACCAAAAGGTGTGGCCAAACCACGTAAACTTAATCATTTGGATGTGTCCAATTCACTGGGCGAAGGATAGAAAACACCCTGGACAGGTGGGCAGTCAATCACAGGGCAAACACACACACACCCACACACCCACACACACACATTTAGGGCAATTTTAGTATCTCCAATTAACCTGACTGCATGTTTTTGGACTGTAGGAGAAAACCAGGGCATCTGGAGGAAACCCGCACAGACACGAGGAGAACATGCAAACTCCACAAAGGCTGTGCAGACTGTGCTACCCACTGAGAAACCATGCCACCAGTCTTGGTCCTATAGTGTATTTTAAATTATGATGACTTATTCTGATTGAAATTTGACCATCAGCACATCCTTACCTGAAGCTGGAGGTATTATACGTGCTGGGAGAGGAACAGGAGTTGGATCTTTCGCCTCTGAAGCAGCGGCGAGTCACAGTGGGTTGTGTACTGGTGTAGTCGCCCACCTCTGCTCCCTCACTGACCCCTCGCGACCGTGCCCGCACTGCAAACGCCACCTCTAGCACACATGAGTCCTCCGATGGAGAGCTGTCATCTGGAATATCCACAATCTCTGACATCATCAGTGAGCCACTGTCGCATGAAACTAAGCAAGAAGGAGTCATATAATGAAAGTTAGATACTAAATAATGAAGCAATTATGAATGTGTGTAGTAATTGAACATTCAATCTACCTTCTGCACTGAAGCCTACGGAGGTTCCTCTCTCAGCGGAAGGCTCACCAGTCTGAGCATCGAAAACTGTGGCCTATAGACAGAAAAGGTCACAGGCTGTATTTAAATTCAGGAATACACACCTAGCTACACATAAATATTGTAAAGTACCCCTAAACAGACCATATTTAACCATTCAAAATAATACATTATATGGTCAAAAGTATGTGGATACCTGACCATGAGCTTGTTCCTATCTGATTTTAATACTGTCCACATGTTGACCAAACTGTAGGATTCTCTAACCGGCTTTTCCTCCCTCAGACACTAACAACTGTGTCAGCTGAGCACCTTACCAGGCCGCTGACATAAGCCTCTTATACTAGTGTGGTGGAAAAACCCTTAATAAAATACAGTGTGGGAGAAAATGTTAATTTACTCTAGAAGTATTATTGATACTTCAGTATTATTGATACTGAGTACTATTGAACGTGTAGATACTGTATATTCAGGGCATGATTGCCAGTAGTCATATACCAATATTCCAAGAATACTGCTATGGAATGTTACTGGAAACGTGTGTACGTGACAAGAAGTGCGTCAATTACATTGTACGACCTCCAAAACCCAGTTCCAGCTGTTGTTCTAGCTAAGAAATCTCTGTTAATGGTGGAATTTTCCACCGTCCTACAAGGTAACTGACGAGGGTGACTATAAAAGGTGATTATTTTCTTTCCTTCTTATCGCATTCACAGAGCATCAGCCAAAAACCCCTACCCCAAACATAGCCAATTAACCGGCCAATAGCACCACTGGGAATATCATTAAAATATGAACTGTAGGATTTGCATTAACAAATATTACATTTGAACACTTTTGAGTTTAGCATTGCACTGTTATCCATACAAAAAGATGTAAAAAATACAAGAGTGCATTAAAACACCTCTGTGAGGGGGTGCTCAGGTGGCGCAGGGGTAAAACACACTAGCAAACCAGAACTGACATTTCAAACTTGTCGGTTCGATACTCAGCTCTGCTACCCGGCAGGCTGGGCGCCTACATGAACAACGGCCGGAGGGGACCTCATACCTGATGCAATTACGACCTCTGCTGGCTAATTGATGGCGTCTGCAAAGAGACGAGGGGTGATGAGGATCAGGGTGTGTTGATCCACATATGAACTCGCCTCGTGCAGGTGAAAAGATGCAGTCGGCTACTGCACACGTGTCGGAGGGGGCGTGTGTTAGTCACAGCTTTCCTCAAAAAAAAAATCAACCATCACTGATAAGCCAGCAGAGATCTTATTTGTAGCAGTTATTTTTATTATAATCCCCTCTTGCATCTCTAGCATTCCCACCCAAGCCGATCATTGTCCATATAGACACCCCGCCTGCCATTAGCACAGCTGTGCTGTAGTCATTTAAACAAACAAATAGATAACTTGTAAAGTTTTCAGTTTCCTGATTGCATGTAAATCTGTCCTGTTTCTGTCTAATTTTAAGAAATTGTTCTATATTTGTTGTTCTCTCTCATAATTTAGCTAATTTTTAATGAACTGTCTTATGCTGCTCTCTTTGTTTTTATCTTAATTATTCTTGATGTTGATGTACTATTTTGATTTTGTACTATGATTTGTATGGTGTATGTACGTATTTGTTTTGATTATTTGTCTTATGTAAAGCGTCTTTGAGTATCTTGAAAAGCGCTATATAAATAAAATGTATTATTATTATTATTATAACTAAACTAAGTAATTTAATATTTTGAAATTATACTATTGGGTTGAATGCTATTTCCAGTAAATACAATTTTACCATCACACAAACTTACCTGGCTGGAAGCTCTTTGTCCCATCACTGCTTCATATGGAGGAGGACAGTCTGTAGGATAGAGTGGAACTGGACTTTCCATTGAGCCATTATATGTAATACTGCAGATACATACAAACATGTTTTAAAACCCCAGAAGCAGAAGTTGAGGTAAGAAATAGCACTTTTTAAAAATTAACATAGTGCTAGTGTTATCTGTATCTGTTCCATACTTTTCCACCTTTTAAGACAATGCTTTTAGACACAAATTTAAGCACATTGGTTTTAAATACATCTCTAAATGCTCTTATAAATACATGTTCTGAACTGTTTGTAATAAAATGTTGAATATGTAGGCACTTTATGGGCTAAAGGACTTTTATAAACACTCAATAATACTTAAATCTAATGGTTGGGAAGGCCATAAAAAGTTTACTTTATTGTGCAGGTCATCAAACCACTATTGTATTGATTAAGCAGTGTGCACTGGATCTTTATTACCTTGGAATGTAAGACAATATTTATGAACAACTGTTTTCTACTGTAAAATTACATTTTACAGCAATGCAACACTGTCCTTGAACCTAATTGTTTCCATTACACTTTGTAGGCTAAAGGCACCCAGGGTATAATATAAAACGATTTAGGGAATCTGGAAACATGTCTTTGTGTACAGTGCAAATTGCAAATCAGTTTCTGTTAATGGAAATAATGTCGATCTCCAGGCTAAAGAAGGAAAAGTCCAAAAGCCAGAGCCTGTCAAAATATAGGGTTAGGGGAATAAGGGCACCATTAACACTAATTGATATCTACACATTTTGAAGAAGCATATGTTCAATAAGGTCCATAACAACTCCATGTCACAATCTGCTTGTTACAACAAAAAGGCTGCATCATCAGAGAGTGCTTAAGTGGCCTGCATGCAGCCCAGACCTTTCTTGCATAAAAAAATTGTTGCACATTATAAAGCCCAAACAATGATAATAAATGCCCAGGATAATTACATGAAAAAATGGCAAACTGCCAGTTTTTTTGTCTTCAGTTTATTAGTTTTTTAGGATTTTAACGTCATGTTTTACACTTTAGTTACATTTATGACAGAAACGGTAGTTACTCATTACACAAGATTCATAATTTTACAAGTTTAACATCAAACACAGTCATGTACAATTTAGTGTCTCCAATTCACCTCACTTGCATGTTTTCGGACTGTGGGAGGAAACCGGAGCTCCCGGAAGAAACCCACGCAGACACGGGAAGAACATGCAAATTCCACACAGGAAGGACCCAGTGCTACCCACTGAGCCACCATGCTGCCCTTTTGTATTAGTCCCACAAGGCATATTAAGTGTTTTTAGAAGGATAGGTCATGTAACACAGGAGTTTCTATCCCAACTTTTTAATTTTTTACAGGCATTGATACTGTAATATGCACATTTGTACAAAATAAAGTAAATAATGTCAAATAATAAACACTACTTTGTGTTTTAATTAGTATTTTAAATACTGCCCCATTTTTTGTAATTTAATCCATAAATATGAACTTCAGTCACTTCACTGACCTCTGCAATTTAGAAGTGACAGTTGGTTCTGACTACATCCCTTTTGTTGAATTTATTGAGTAAGTTTAAAGAGGTGTCCTGACCTAGACAGTGTGGCTGTGACAAATATGAAATTTGTACCTCTAAAACCTCTAAAACAAGGCTTGTTTGTCCACTAGCTTTGGTCTTTGGAAAAACAAGTCCTTTATAAACTTCACATATTTACACAATAAATGCTGGTAAAACAAGGACAGAAATAAAAAGCACATTAGCATTAGCTCACCTCTGAGCGTCAGTCTCAGAGCTGCAGGTATATTCAGGAGGGTAGTACGGAGGAGGGGGAATAGGTGGGACAAACTCTTCAAAGTCCATCATATTAGTGAGAAAGGCATCCTGAGGAGTGGTGCATTCTGGGTTAACTGAGCGTGTGCGGTGAGGTGCCAGCTGAAGAAACAGAGAAGAAAAGATCATAATAATCAGTGTAAATTTTTTTTCTAATAAACAGTCAATCTGTGGGGTGGTAGCATATATAGTTGATAACGGCCGGTGAAATACATTCGTGCCCAGGTGCTTGGGTGGCACGTAGTCTTACAGTAGCTCACCACCATGTTAAACTGTAAAGTTTGAATCTTAGTGGTGCTACCGACCCGGACAGGCGATCAACTGATAGAATTGGTCATGCCTGAGAGGGGGAGGTTGAATGGGGTTTCTTGTCATTGTATGCACATTATGAAGGAATCACATTGGGCATAGTGACATAGTGACTCTCCATATTTGCTGTTCTCTGTGAAAACACACCCCTGGCTGGTGAAAAGAAGCACGTGTTGCAAGGGCGATGTAAGTCTGCAGCTTTCCTCAGCTGCTGCAGAGGTGGTGGAAGCAACAAAGAAGGTGGAGTGACTAGATTTGGAGAACAAGCGAAAAATGCACATTCTAATGAGTGGATTACATCTGACTATCTGGTCAATTTTCCTCAAAGCATAAGGTGACACTTTGGGGTTTCCTTTCCCCCCTTTGACAAGAGACCAATGTTCCATGTACCTTTTAATAGTGCAGTCAATTTAGCTCTGTTCATATGGGAGTCACCACCTACAGTCAATCCCAATCACTAATCAGTAAACATTTTATTTGCTTAATGCATATATCTAATCTGGTATGTGTTGTCTTATTAAAAATTCATTACACAGAATAAACAAAAAAGAAAGAATAAATGAACTCAAATTTTAGACAAAGGAGTGTAACAGAAAGAGAAATCACAACACACACGTTCCTTACAAGTGTATGTAAACATTGGACTTTAATGGTAGCTTAACACTCACCAGATGTAGCAGGTCCAGAGAAAATATATGGATGCTACAGGTGACAGTTGACAGAGTGCAGATGATAGTGGAGAGAATGCTGAGCCCACAGGCACTAAACAGCAGATCCTACACACACACACACACACACACACACATATACACTGATCAACCATAACATTAAAACCACTTACTTGTTTCTACACACACTGTCCATTTTATCAGCTTCACTTACCATATAAAAGCACTTTGTAGTTCTACAATTACTGACTGTAGTCCATCTGTTGCTCTACATACTTTTTTAGCCTGCTTTCACCCTGTTCTTCAATGGTCAGGACCCCCACAGGACCACTACAGAGCAGGTATTATTTAGGTGGTGGATGATCTCAGCACTGCAGTGACACTGACATGGTGGTGGTGTGTTAGTGTGTGTTGTGCTGGTATGAGTGGATCAGACACAGCAGCGCTGCTGGAGTTTTTAAATACCGTGTCCACTCACTGTCCACTCTATTAGACACTCCTATCTAGTTGGTCCACCTTGTAGATGTAAAGTCAGAGACGATCCCTCATCTATTGCTGCTGTTTGAGTTGGTCATCTTCTAGACCTTCATCAGTGGTCACAGGACGCTGCCCATGGGGACTATTCTCAGTCCAACAGAGACAGTGAGGTGTTTAAAAACTCCATCAGCATTGCTGTGTCTTATCCACTCATACCAGTACAACACACACTTACACACCACCACCATGTCAGTGTCACTGCAGTGCTGAGAATGATCCAGAGTAATACCTACTCTGTAGTGGTCCTGTGGGGGTCCTGGCCATTGAAGAACAGGGTGAAAGCAGGCTAAAAAAGTATGTAGAGCAACAGATGGACTACAGTCAGTATTTGTAGAACTACAAAGTGCTTCTATATGGTAAGTGGAGCTGATAAAATGGACAGTGAGTGTAGAAACAAGGAAGTCATAATGTTATGCCTGATTGGTGTATATTAAAGAATCTGCATGGATTTAAAAAGCACTTATTAATATTCATTAATATAAAGCAATGCATATACAGTATGTATAGATGGTGTATATCAGTGTTTCCAAATCTGGTTGGAACCACATTGTAATGCACATTTATTTTTTTATTTAAACACACACACTTTTATCACAATCTAGTAATTTTCAATTTCTCACTACAATTCCTACAGGTCCTGATTATGAAAATTCTCCAGGCTAAAGAAGAAATTCAAACACCAGTACCTGTCATAGTAAAAGATTAGGGGTAGATCAGTGCTTGCATGTCTATAAGGGCTAAAGGATGTTTATACATTTTCAAGCAGCATGTGGTGTCTTCTAGACGATGTAATTTTCAAGGAGGTCCATAACAACACCAAGTCAGAATCTACACGTTACATCATATTAGCTGCATCATCATCAGTCACTGGTACCGGCTGGCCATGGAGAATGGCAGACAACCACTCACCCCCTACAACACTTATTTGGTCACTCACTGGTTCTTTAGACCTTCTGTGTACCCTTAATACTTATGATGGTGCCTCAGTTAGACAGCAGAAGTCCCCATTGTAGTGGCCTTGAGGAGAAACCTTATCCAACCTTCCCATTCTCAGACACAGCCTGCAGTCTTGGAATTTTAATTACTGTTCCTTTTTACTGACTGAGTTATTGGAACATAGACAAAAAAAATTGTCCAAAAAAAAAAAATTTTTATTAATCACAATTATGAATAATTTTCCAAGGAATATATAAAATCTAAGTACAGTCCACATGATCTCAATATGGTTGAGCTCAGGAATTATTAAAGACCATTCTAAAACATACCTTTTGACTGATTAAGCCATTCCAAGACCAGTTTTTTATAGAGGATTTAACCTCCTGGTCAATTTGTGCCCATCTTTTCAGCCACTTTCTGCAAATTACCAATTCTACTGGCAGCAAAACAATCCCATAGTACAGTACTACCACCACCATGGCACGGTGGCAAAGTGGGTAGCACTGTCACCTCACAGCAAGAAGGTCCTGGGTTTGATCCCCAGGTGGGGCGGTCCGGGTCCTTTCTGTGTGGAGTTTGCATGTTCTCCCCGTGTCTGCGTGGGTTTCCTCCGGGTGCTCCGGGTCCTCCCACAGTCCAAAGACATGCAAGTGAGGTGAATTAGAGATACTAAATTGTCCATGACTGTGTTCGATATAACCTTGTGAACTGATGAACCTTGTGGAATGAATATCTACCGATCCTGTCATGAATGTAACCAAAAGTGTAAAAACATGATGTTAAAATCCTAATAAACAAACAAACAAACAAACCACCACCATGTTTTACAGTAGATACATTGCTGTTGGGGTTTAATGACACAGAAGCACAGTGAAATGATTAATGAGGAGTAAATAAAATTACCTTGAGCTGATGACGTACTGAATGACAGTCAGCGTGGAGGTACAGCTCTAAAGTTTCCTCCTCCTCCAGATTGCATGTGTGTTTCGGGTCACAGCATAAACACAGACTTTTTTCCACCTGTATCACACACACACACACACACAGTGAGCGCAGATAAATATGAAAGTCATGGCAAGTCCTATACAATTTAGCAAACTGTTATAACCATTTTCTGACAGTGTTACAGCACCCAGAACCCAACATGTATTTATTTTCTCCCAATATTTAAATATAGCATGTTTTTAAACACAAATCCTATTATAAAACCTAAATCTGATTAGCTAGAAAACTTCATTTGTGTTGTTTAAGTTGCTTAGCTACAACAGCCCAGCTGAACATTAAACTCGAAATCTATTCTTAATCATGTCTGCTAATTGGCCGACCAGGTTAATGGCCGAAACTTAGGTCTCCATGGTGTTGAACTACCATGTTAGACACAAGTGCTGCCCAAGTGTTATACACCAAAAAAACCCTCTTAATCATAATTAATTGTATGGCATATTTGCCAGCTTCAATTTTATAATCTTCCCATTAGGATTGTTGAGTGAAACTGGAAAATCTTAGTTTATACAACATTGTCAAGGATAGATCAGTAGTCACTCAAATAAATTTACTGTATTTTTATTTGACTTATTACAAAAAAGTCTGTGGCCAGTATTTGCATTTTGTTACTCCATCTGACGCTCAACAGACACAACTGTGGGAGGCATCCCCTCAGTTTATCAGTTGGTATAAAGATGTGGTTGGAGGCTTCTCACATGCTGGATAAGGTGTGTGCTAGCCTGTGGGCTCTTCTGCTAGCAAATGTGTCATGCAACAGGTAGAGGTCACCAGAGTAATTAGGGTAATAGAGCATAGGAGAGAAAAAATCTTGACAGACCTAGTAATAACGAGTAGCAAGGGAACGAGTGTAAATGAGGTCAGTTTACCTGGCATGTGAGGTACGATTTCACTATCTGTGCATTTTGACAGGACAGCATAGACCCAGCCAGACTGAGAATCACACACACTGCAGACAGCAGCATGAACAGTGACACCTACATAAAAAACACTCATTGCTTATTCCCAGCAACACCTCTAATCACCACAAGCATGAAGCTTTTACTGATACATGACTGGCCAACTTACCACCAGGGTGAAGGGTCTCCTCCAGGATATCACCCCTACTATTCCTGACACCACTACCTACAGTGCAACATGGAGAAAAAGAAATTATGCAAACTACTAAAGCTAAATGTCATTTTACAGTGCTTTGAACAAGCTATTCAGCCCCACACACTGTGTATACACTGTCGAGTCACATTATTACGACCACCAGCTAATATCCAGAGTAACTGCTATGTGCAGCACGGACAGCAGCTAGATGGGCTGGGAGTGACTCAGTAAGGCCCTGGTAGGTTGTCACAGGTATCTGGAGCCATGGCTGGGGGAGGATCCATAGAGGTCCCACAGATGCTCAATTTGGTTCAAGTCTGGGGAATTAGGGGGGCCAGGGTAGTGCTTGGAAGTCTTGGTCATGCTCTTCCAACCAATGTCGAACATTTATAGCCATGTGACATGTGACAAGATCCCATCCGCCCCAGGGAAGACAATCAGCATGTATGTGGTTACATGATCCGCAAGGATGGATTCATACCCAAATCGGTTGATAGTGCCTTCCACACCTTAAATACCCACTAAGCCAGCTCACAAAACGTGATTTTCTTCATGAGCTACGCGCTGCAGTTGCTAAAAGTAGGAAGTGGTCAAAATAATGCGACTTGACAGTGTATTTTAGTGCCACATTAGTGCAGTGAAATGGTCTTTGTAAAATATACAGTGTATCACAAAAGTGAGTACACCCCTCACATTTCTGCAAATATTTCATTATATCTTTTCATGGGACAACACTATAGACATGAAACTTGGATATAACTTAGAGTAGTCAGTGTACAACTTGTATAGCAGTGTAGATTTACTGTCTTCTGAAAATAACTCAACACACAGCCATTAATGTCTAAATAGCTGGCAACATAAGTGAGTACACCCCACAGTGAACATGTCCAAATTGTGCCCAAATGTGTCGTTGTCCCTCCCTGGTGTCATGTGTCAAGGTCCCAGGTGTAAATGGGGAGCAGGGCTGTTAAATTTGGTGTTTTGGGTACAATTCTCTCATACTGGCCACTGGATATTCAACATGGCACCTCATGGCAAAGAACTCTCTGAGGATGTGAGAAATAGAATTGTTGCTCTCCACAAAGATGGCCTGGGCTATAAGAAGATTGCTAACACCCTGAAACTGAGCTACAGCATGGTCGCCAGGGTCGACCAAAGAAGTTGAGTCCACGTGTTCGGCGTCATATCCAGAGGTTGGCTTTAAAAAATAGACACATGAGTGCTGCCAGCATTGCTGCAGAGGTTGAAGACGTGGGAGGTCAGCCTGTCAGTGCTCAGACCATACGCCGCACACTGCATCAACTCGGTCTGCATGGTCGTCATCCCAGAAGCAGTCCAAGAACATGGATTACTGGAATGCCCTGTGGTCTGACGAGACCAAGATAAACTTGTTTGGCTCAGATGGTGTCCAGCATGTGTGGCGGCGCCCTGGTGAGAAGTACCAAGACAACTGTATCTTGCCTACAGTCAAGCATGGTGGTGGTAGCCTCATGGTCTTGGGCTGCATGAGTGTTGCTGGCACTGGGGAGCTGCGGTTCATTGAGGGAAACATGAATTCCAACATGTACTGTGACATTCTGAAACAGAGCATGATCCCCTCCCTTCGAAAACTGGGCCTCATGGCAGTTTTCCAACAGGATAACGACCCCAAACACAACCTCCAAGATGACAACTGCCTTGCTGAGGAAGCTGAAGGTAAAGGTGATGGACTAAACCCAATTGAGCACCTGTGGCGCATCCTCAAGTGGAAGGTGGAGGAGTTCAAGGTGTCTAACATCCACCAGCTCCGTGATGTCATCATGGAGGAGTGGAAGAGGATTCCAGTAGCAACCTGTGCAGCTCTGGTGAATTCCATGCCCAGGAGGGTTAAGGCAGTGCTGGATAATAATGGTGGTCACACAAAATATTGACACTTTGGGCACAATTTGGACATGTTCACTGTGGGGTGTACTCACTTATGTTGCCAGCTATTTAGACATTAATGGCTGTGTGTTGAGTTATTTTCAGAAGACAGTAAATCTACACTGCTATACAAGCTGTACACTGACTACTCTAAGTTATATCCAAGTTTTATTTCTATAGTGTTGTCCCATGAAAAGATATAATAAAATATTTGCAGAAATGTGAGGGGTGTACTCACTTTTGTGATACACTGTAGGTTCATTCTTATGCCTTCTCCAAATGACTTGTTTTGCTGATATGCAATGCATTTTAGACATCCATTTTTATAGTATGTTTTTGCTTGGAGTATCAAAATGGAAATTAGTGTTTACTGTGCAGCTGTTGTTCCTGCTACATTTAGGTTATCCTGCAAGTGTTTTAGAGTGACTGCTGAATTCTACTAGACTCTGAGCAAGTTGTAAAGTCTTGTGTGGTGCACCTGTCTAAGGATGATGATTTGTGTTTCCTTCAGCTTTCCACATGCAGAATGTGTAAGGTGCTTTGTCCCTGAAACTTAAGCACCTTTACCTTCACAATTGCTACTTGTTTGGTAAAATCAATGGTAAGCCCTTCATAATTAAATACTAGGTGCAGTTTTAACGAGGATCATTTTTATTTGCAACTTTTATATCTAGGGATGTCTTCAATTGAAAACAATTTGTCCTTTTGTGTGTTAATACCACCCACATATTTTAAAAATATTATGGCGCAGCTAGAGGTGGAAAGAGTACTAAAATATTGTACTTAAGTAAAAGTACTATTACTATTATTATGAATTTTTACTTAAGTACGAGTAAAATTACTAGTCTAAAAGTAAAAAGTAACTCATTTAAAATGTACTCAAATTAAACGTTACTTAGTTACTTTTTTAACAGAAGGAGTGTGTGTCTCCTGTGTAATGCACACAAGACAAGTGGACACACAATAGTTGTTTTCAATTAAAATCTAATAGAAAAAAAATGTTGATACAACATTTAAAACATTTAGGGATGTGTAATGTGTCATTTTAGTACAGATCATCCAATAAATCAGGGGTGTCAAACTCATTTTCACCGAGGGCCACATCAGCATTATTGTGGCCCTCAAAGGGCCGGTTGTAACGTATCCTGCTGTGAATGCAGTCTGTTGTTTTTCTTGGAGGCTGAATTCTGCATTTATATTGTCCTACTTTACCACAGACACAGCCTCATAACACAAGAGACGCACCGCACTGGTTTCTCTTCCTGAAGCACAAACTTATTTTCATTTTCATTAAATTTCCTCCTTCTGCTTAATTTTCTTATTTATCTTCTTGTACATTTTGGGATCATGTGTAAATATGTGTAACATCATCTTCTGGCGGGATGTGTCACTTTGCAGGTCACAAAATCAGCATGCATTTTGAGAGATGCAGTTAATGTAGGATTCTACAGTGTATTTTAAGACAATTGTTCTGCCCTCACTAATAGTTTATCCCCCTTGCTCAGCTAGCTAGACAGACAGACAGACAGACAGACAGCTCTCTTCAGAATACAGTCGGTTTTATTTGCTTCCCAGCTGTGTGATACACTGTGTGCACCAGAATGAAGTAAAAATACAAACAATAAAAACAATAAAGAACTTAATACAGTACAAGCACACAGCTGTAGTCAAGTGTTACATCTGGTACAACATGAGATTTAACCAAACGTAAAATAGCGCTAAGGAGTTAGCATTTTGTGTAAATTTGTAACTAAAACGCTGTGATATACTCACTAAACATTTACAAACAACTGAGAATATAAACGCCACTACTTACAGACGATGCTTTGGTATTATACTGCAAGATAATTATTTATATTTATTATTATTGTTTACATTACTACCGTAAAAGTCACATGGCTACTCAGCGAAGGTCAAAGTTAGTTGCCATGACTACGATGTCACCGGTTGCCGTTTAAAGGCGCAGGTGTCCCATTAAATTATAAGCGCGTCTCTGTAACGACTCGAACCATCACAACAATCGTACAGTCATTTAAGCTCTCGCGGGCCACATAAAATGACGTGGCGGGCCGGATCTGGCCCGCGGGCCGTGAGTTTGACACCCCTGCCATAAAACATTTTCAAACTGTATAACCACTGAAGTTGCTATAAACTGTGGATTCTATAGACCAGCCTTCCAGTCTATAGACCACCAACAAATACCAGTCATACTGCAAATCCATAACTTAAGTCAAGGTTACAAGTGTTGTGAATGCAACTTTTCACTAGACGCAATTATTTAGTGTTTTTTTTTTTTTTACTCAGTAACGGATGTTATTTAAAATGCAGCGAATTACAATTCTTAATACAAAACATACTTAAGTAAAAGTAAAATTACTGGTTGTAAAAACTACTCAATTACAGTAACGTGAGTAAATGTAATTCGTTACTTTCCACCTCAGCAGGATATTCAGCTAGCACAGCAGCGCCGAGATTCTGAATACCACGGTTCGAATCTCGGCTCTGCTGCTGGGCGCCATCTATTGGCAGTGCCTGCAAAAGACACGAATTTGCAGCCTTTTCCAGCTTCATCTCTCCAGTTTTCTTTCTAAACTTTGAAAAATTTGTTTTTATTAAGGCATAGTTGCTGTCCTTATTCAGCCTGAAATGTAAATTAATAAGCAACATGTATTTTACTTTATTTTCATGTTTTACCCCCATTTTACCCTGGTCAGGGTTGTAATGGGTCCTGTTCCCTTCGAATCACTGGGCACAATGCAGTAATATTCCCAATTCAGGAGACCAAACCAAACAGGGCCTTGGCCATCCCCCCTTAGACATAGCTAATCATGTCTGTATGTAAATGTTGGACTAACTGCTGGGGATTCGAACCCTGTATCCCATCAGTAGTGGGCTAGCATTATGTACAGCTGCATCACCCTATAGTCTCACATACATGTATTAATTCAGTAATGTCTTCCTTAGTAACTATCCTAATTTGGGTTCTGGTAGTTTTGAAGACCACCCAGGAATGGGCACAAGACGTTGGTCAAAACACAAGAATACAATCCATCCAAAAACAGAATATAATTGAGAATCAAACCCTGGTTCACTTGAGCTGTGCACCACACAGTACCTGCTGCAACAATGTAAAAGTGTCCAGTTGTTTTTGTTCTAGTTTAGATAAAATGTGTTTTATTATAACTTATATAAATTTGAGATGACACTGTAGAAATAATTCATGCAGAAACCCCCTTCCCCCCACATACACAGCTTTAGAAGTGTGTGTACACAGGCCATGCATGTGTGTGTCAAAGACTTGGACACTTGCTATACCCCTGACAGTGTCAGGCAAGAACAGACTGTACTGCTAGTGTTTGCAGAGGTGCCAAAGCAGTCAGCCATTCTACCACGGACTTTGGTTCTCCAGTTGTCCTACTGAGGCCTCTATCTACTTAGGGCCCTTGAAAGGCTGCCTGATGTTATGTTCATTTAGCACACTAACAACAAATTAGAAAAAACAGACCGACAGAAAGTGAGAGTGAGAGAAAGAGAGAAAGGAAGATGTATTAAATTTAAGGGACTTACAAAGAAGCCGGCCCACAGAGGACAGGACTGGCGGACTCGTGCTGAGGAGCTCAGAGTGAGGCTGCTGAAGCTGAAGGCCAGCACCATGACTCCGAGGGCGAGTTGACACACTCCTAGGTACAAAAGCACTCTTGCACTTGCTCTGGCCCTGGCTGAAGCACTCCTTCGGCTGCCTGAGAAAGCCCGAGAGCCAGACAGCGACCCCGCGCTGCTTGTCTCTGACGGAGACGGCATTGTTCGTTTCAGTTGATGCTTCTTACAGAAAATTGGCTGTCTAAGTGACCGTGGCCATCTAGATGCAATTGTCTATGGCTTGTAACTTCTTTGGACTGACGTGAGCAAGGTATTTGATCACACATGCACTTTTATGCGGATAAGAATTAGGTATGGGGTTAAGTGTGAAGATAGAGGCAGAGTGGAAATCTTTGGTGGAAGACCTGCTCCAATTCCTAGAATCATGGGTGAACAGAGGTTCATACATTTGCTTTTAAGATATCAATTTTGGAATTGAGTGTTTACAACACAGCAAAGAAACATCAGAGATCAGCTACACTAACCACAAAAAGTTTTAGCTAATGGAAGTGATTCAGAAATTAAAAGCTTTTAGGCATTCATGTTACTCTCTGTGTGGTACTGGATGTTTCGGAATAGGCGATTCTTCTTCTTTTTAATTGCTTGTAAAAGAGATCTATGAATGCTGTGTATAAATGCAGTTCATATAGAACTTTGCATCATGTGTAACCGGACTTCCAGATGTTTGTTAACAGGCATTTTAAATGTGAAAAATACCAATTAAACTGAATTCAGAAATTCATGTAAGCATGAATTTGTGTGTTTAATCTTGGGTAACTGGAAATGCCTGCATTCTGGCATTTTTTTAATAGAAAGCATGCCATTTAGACCATTTAAATATACATCTGCACCCTGTCCTGGCAACCAGACTTTTAATGTACTTTTACTTACAATTGTGACTGCATACATTGCAAGCAATTGAGAGTTAAGGACCTTGCTTAAGGGGCCCGACAGTGGCAGCCTAGCAGATGTGGGGCTTAAACCAGCAACCTTTCGATTACTAGCCCTGTACCTTAACCACCGAGCCACCACTGCCTCATTCCTACCGCATAATTTTTCACTTAACTTCTCATTTTAATAAAAAATAAGATTTCATTACAAATTGGACTTCCAAATGTAAATGCTTGCATTTAGGTTAATTCAGTTAAAATAAAAATGCACATTTTAAGCAACCAAATCTGTGCATTCTGGTTAAATGACTTAAAACATCAACAAAGTGTGTGCATTCACTATGCAGTTTATTTAAATAGTAATCCACATCTAATGGTGTAGTGTAATGGGACTTTCAAATGTGAATGCATGCAATTTGATACGTGTTTTTAAATTTAAAACCACAGCATGTGCACCTGGAATTTTTGTTGAAAATCAGCATCTTGGGTAAAGGGACTTTTAAATGGGAACGCCTGCATCCCAAATGCAAAACTCAAACAATTCACTGACTCAAAACGTCGGATTGTATGCTTAAATAGGCCAAATCAGTCTTAAATATATATCGGTCCTTATGTGCTATAAGATCGAGAGAAGTACAGTGTTTGACTCGCTCGTTCTCCAGCGGCCCATCAGTGGCCATCACTGCCCCAGCCTGCGTGCAGCATTGCGGTAGCGGAGCGTCAGCAGGCCGCGGCGGAGCTGATCGGGCCTCTCGGGTGCAGAATGCGCGCACCTGGCCAGCTGTGCACCCACTCCTGCTTCTGCCAGTCCGGATAGTTTCAGCACCCGATCCCGGAATCGTTTTCTTATCCACATCTAGTCAAAACCCAAAAGATGCTCGACAGCTAGAGATGTTCAACACCAACTCCAGCTCCAAAACACACCTCAGCTCCGAGTAGGATATTATAATTTCTTAAAATAAACAAAGAACGCAGATTAGTAGGTTTAAATGCGGTATTTCCATCAAGAACACTGCATTCATATGAAAGAAAAACAATGTTTCCAGCAGTTAGAGTCCCGCAGTCAAACACACTTCTGTCCCTGTCCGGATCCGGGACGTGGGCATCAGCGGTGCGCTACGTCATCATCACCATGCGGACTTCGTGCCCTCACTTCAGATGAATTTTTCTACATTTTTCTTCCTCCTCACAACAATCCTTATATCCCCACGCATCCTCGGTCCCTCTCAGAGTTTCCCTAAACTGTTTTCTTTCTATTTAAATAATTGATTTGAACAGGGCACGTCAGAGCGAGCGCGACAGCTTAATGCGGCACTCAGCTCGCTCAGGTGCTGATGCTGCACGAGGGAGGTTGCTTAGCGACGCGCTTCTGGTCGTTAGCCAATACGGAGAGAGTATCTGCACCCGCTGGGCAGGCGCATCCATGATGCATCGCTCGATCATTGCGGGAGCCGTGTGGGGAGATTCCCTACTGCACACGCTTGGTAGGACCAGCTTTACTCTCTCCATTAGTACATAAATATTTACTGCGAATGAGTGTACAGTTACAATAGATGACATCATACAATGGATACAGAAAGTGTTAAGACCTCTTGACTTTTTGCACGCTTTATTGTGTTGTGGATTTGAATAGCCGTAATAGCTGTTTTTACGTGAAGTAAAAGTATGAATTAAGAAAATTTATTTCTAATAAAATTTAAAAACGAAAGTCTTCAGATTCTTGATGTAGAAACTCCAGATCGTAGTCAGATGCATGCTGTTTGTTCAAATTATCATTGAGATGTGTGTAAAACTCAACTAGAGTCCACTGTTGGGGTAAAAAAGTGTAAACTGATGGGTAAAACTTACATTTATATCTACGTAACATTAAATCCAAAATGCAAAAGGCAAGTGCACAAAAAGTCAGAGTCTAAAAATCCTCTGGTTGTATGAGACGCTGAAATCTTTGGGTAAAACAGAAAGCACTATGTCTGGTCAAATACAGGTACTGTTCATTGCCCGGCTAATACCATCCCTACAGGGAAACATGGTGGTGGCCGCATCATGCTATTGGGTGCTTATAGCAGCTTGGACAGGGAGACTAGCAAAAAAATTGAGGGATGGATGAATGCAGCCAAATACTTTGTTTGAATTATATTGACTGTGGCAAAAGTTCTTCTAGGCCAATTTTTGGATGTCCTTTAGTGGCCTAGACAAAGCCCAGACTTAAACCCCATTTAACATCTGTGCAGAGAACAGAAGATGGGAGTTCAGAGATGCTCACATTGCAATTTAACAAAACTTGAAAGACTCTGCCATGAAAATGGGATAAACTACCCAAATACAGTTGTGCAACACTTGTAGAGATGCAGCTAAAAGTCAAATATCAAATATGTAAATTTCATTTCATTTGTTAATATACCTCCATTCCTGCATTTCAGGCCTGCAACACATTCCAAAACAAGTTGGGACTAGGCTATTTCGGGCTAGTAATGAGGTGAAAAAACTAAATAATTATGTGATTCCAAACAGGTGATGTCAACAGGTGATTGTAATTATAATTTGGTACAAAAGCAGCATCCAGGAAAGGCTGAGTCTTTGATGAGCAAAGATGGTCAGAGGATCTCCAGTTTGCCTGCCTGCAGTCCTGTCCCGTCCCCAATAGAGAACGTTTGGAGAATTTTGAAACGGAAAATGTGACGACCCCGTACTGTTGCACATCTTAAGACGTATTTGCAGGAAGAATGAGGCAAAATAAAAGCTGAAACACTAAATCACTTGGTATCCTCGGTGCCAAAACGTCTTTTAAGTGTGGTGAAAAGGAATGGCAACATTACAAAGTGGTACAGTGGCTTGCAAAAGTATTCATACCCCTTGAACTTTTCCATATTTTGTCACATTACAACCACAAACATAAATATATTTCACTGGAATTTAATGTGAAAGACCAACACAAAGTGGTATACAATTGTGAAGTGGAACGAAAGTTATACATGATTCAAAACATTTTTTACAAATAAAAAACTGAAAAGTGCGGTGTGCAAAAGTATCCAGTTCCCCTGAGTCAATACTTTGTGGAACCACCTTTTGCTGCAATTACAGCTGCAAGTCTTTTAGGGTATGTCTCCACCAGCTTTGCACATCTAGTGACTGACATTTTTGCCCATTCTTCTTTGCAAAACAGCTCAAGCTCAGTCAGATTAGATGGAGAGCGTTTGTGAACAGCAGTTTTCAGATCTTGCCACAAATTCTCGATTGGGTTTAGGTCTGGACTTTGACTGGGCCATTCTAACACATGAATATGTTTTGTTTTAAACCATTCCATTGTAGCCCTGGCTTTATGTTTAGGGTCGTTGTCCTGCTGGAAGGTGAACCTCCGCCCCAGTCTCAAGTCTTTTGCAGACTCCAACAGGTTTTCTTCCAAGATTGCCCTGTATTTGGCTCCATCCATCTTTCCATCAACTTTGACCAACTTCCCTGTCCCTGCTGAAGAGAAGCAGCCCCAGTGCATGATGCTGCCACCACCCTATTTGACAGTGGGGATGGTGTGTTCAGAGTGATGTGCAGTGTTAATTCTCCGCCTCACATAGCGTTTTGCATTTAGGCCAAAAAGTTAAATTTTGGTCTCATCTGACCAAAGCACCTTGTTCCACATGTTTGCTGTGTCCCCAACATGGCTTCTGGCAAACTGCAAACGGGACTTTTTATGGTTTTCTTTTAACAATGACTTTCTTCTTGCCACTCTTCCATAAAGACCACATTTGTGCAGTGCACGACTAATAGTTGTCGTGTGGACAGATTCCCCCACCTGAGCTGTGGATCTCTGCATTTCGTCCAGAGTCACCATGGGCCTCTTGGCTGCATCTCTGATCAGTGCTCTCCTTGTTCGGCCTGTAAGTTTAGGTGGACGGCCTTGTCTTGGTAGGTTTACAGTTGTGCCATATTCTTTCCATTTCCGGATAATGGATTGAACAGTGCTCCGTGAGATGTTCAAAGCTTGGGAAATCTTTTTATAGCCTAAGCCTGCTTTAAACTTCTCCACAACCTTATTCCTGACCTGTCTGGTGTGTTCTTTGGACTTCATAATGCTGTTTACTCCCCAATATTCTCTTAACCAACCTCTGAGGCCGTCACGGAGCAGCTATATTTGTACTGAGATTAGATTACACACAGGTGGACTCTTTTTAGTCATTAGCAGTCATCAGGCAACTTCTGAATGCAATTGGTTGCACTCAGAGAAAAGGGGGCTGGATATTTTGCACACCGCACTTTTCAGTTTTTTATTTGTAAAAAATGTTTTGAATCATGTATAATTTTCCTTCCACTTCACAATTGTATACCACTTTGTGTTGGTCTTTCACATTAAATTCCAGTGTAATATATTTATGTTTGTGGTTGTAATGTGACAAAATATGGAAAAGTTCAAGGGGTATGAATACTTTTGCAAGCCACTGTAAATGCTTTACTGTCCCAACTTTTTTTGGAATGTGTTGCAGGCCTGAAATGCAGGAATGGATGTTTGTTAATAAATGAAATGAAGTTGATCAAACAAAACATGAAAAAATCAGGTTCATCCAGTCTGCAATCAAATAAAAGTCAAAGTAAATGTAAGAAACTTTTTTTATTATTTGCATTTTCCATGCTGTCCCAACTTTTTGTGATTTTGGGTTGAACATTTATATCTATTTAACAACAAATCCACAATGCAAAACGCAAGTGCATAAAAAGTCAAAGGGTCTTAAAATTCTTGGGTTGTATGAGATGCTGAAACCTAAAATCTTTGGGTAAAACAGAAAGCACTATGTCTGGCCAAATATAGGCACTGCTCATTGCCCGGCTAATACCATCCCTACAGTGAAACATGGTGGTGGCAGCGTCATGCTATGGGGTGCTTATAGCAGCTTGGACAGGGAGACTGGTAAAAATTGAGGGACAGATGAATGCAGCCAAATAAAGAAGCAGCTAAGGAGTCTTGTCATTGTACTTGCTGCCGAAGGGTCTGAATGCTTGAGTGAATAGATAAAAAAAAGTCAGTTTTTGACTATGACTTTATTATTATAGGTGATTAGATGTAAATTAGTGGATAAAATGGCAATTATATTAATTCAAAATCAAATCCAAAAAGAAGTGTACTTCTAAATCCACTAAAAGATTTAGGGTTGGTTGAGAGTTTAAGACCATTGCACTCTAATACATGATCAATAATAAACTCTATTCCCCACAGAAAAGTAATACCTATTCAACCCCATGTAGAAAAACATAATTCCAAAATGTGTTCATTTTACAGTTTATTCGAAGCAGTTTATAAAACATACAGAGAAAATTCATATAGTCTGTAAGGAAATATAGGAAAAGCGGGAGCTTTAAGGTGTAACAGCAGACAATGCTGTGCTATACAGGAGTGAATTCTTTATGCAGAAGCAAAACGGGTGCCCAGGTTGTGCAGCAGTTTAATGCAGAGTTCAAATCTGAGCGGTGCCTTGGGAATGGCCGGGCGCTTGGACAAAACTGGCTGTGTCTGATAGAAGGTGAATCTGGAATCCTTTTTTTGATACTATAACAGCGACTTCTGCTGTGTGGTCAAAGCAGGGGTGCCAGACTACAGAGGATATTCCAAAATCATTTGAACAATTCATATGAAAACAACACATGTTCCAAACAGCGTATGGGTACACTTTCTTATAAAACTTTCTGCACTTTCTGTATAGCCTTCATAACATTCTTGAGTTCCCGTATTTTTCCATCCCTGACCCAATTGGATCATGACCAATGAGGACCAAATAACCATCCAAGAACATCTACTCAAAGACTATAGACATTTAAAGCCAGCACATCAAAAATGGTAGCAAAAATACCTGATTAGCTACATTTAAAATGCCTAATACATTATGGCCAAAAGTATCTGGACACCTAAGCTTGTTGGACATCTTATTTTCAAAACCATGAGCATTAATATGGACCCATGCTATCTTGGAAGCTTCTGTGAAAATTAGTGCCTATTAAGTTAAAACAGCATTTGTAAGTTCAGGCACTAATGACGGACAAAAAGGTCTGGCTTAGAATCAACGTTCCAATTCATCCCAAAGGTATAAATAGGGTTAAGGTCCTTCATACCAAGCTAGCACAAAGGAACCATTATACTAGACTATTAAATGCCTTTACCAAGCTGTTTCCCAGTTTTCGAAGCATGTATTTTTATATAATTGATTTTATACATATGTAAGCCATAGGTGTGGCTGAAACAACTGACCACGATTACTAGGAGTGGTGTCCAAACATTTTGGCCATATGGTATGATACCAACTTTGTTCACATGACAACTGATGAAATAGAATTGCTTTCTCTGCCTTATTTTCAGGCTAGCTGACAAACTGTTTAAATTAAAAGTCTTTACTTACTAAATCACCATCAAATCACCTACACAGACCATCCTAATCAATCCAACCTACACAATATGGCCAAAAGTATGTGGACATCTAATCAGCTTGTTGAAAAGCCCAGCTTGACTGGAGCCTATTCCAAAACCATTGGCATTGATATGGACTTTCCTCTTCCTTTACATCTATAACCACCTTTACTTTTCTTAAGGCTCCCACTAAAGATTTTTGAGTGTGTGCTTGGGAATTTGTGGCTATTTAGGCAATAAGATGGCCTTGCTGGAATGGACATTCCAATTCAATTCAAAGGTGTTGAGGATTCAAACTGAGTTGAGGTCAAGGCTCTGCGCATTTTCCTCCAAACAGATCATGGAGAATTGTGGAGTGACCACCCCACCTACTGGCATAATTTGTGAAGCGCAGGAAGGATGGAGGAAACCCACATGTGGCGAGAGCAGAGTGAAGCAAGATCCACGTAGATGGTATAACCTGAAGCAAGGATCAAACTGAACACTTGTGATGTAGGAAGACATAACGCAAATCTTGTGTGTGAGCGATCCTTACCAGGATCATGGGACAATGGTAGCTCAGTGGTTAAGGTAAGGTACTGGACTGGTAATTAGTTGCCAATTCAAGCCCCACCTCTGCCAATGTCCCACTGTTGAGCCCCTGAGCAAGGCCTCAATTGCTCAAACTGTGTTTAGTCATAACTCTAAGTCACTTTGGATAAACGTGTCTGCTAAATGCAGCAAATGTAAATGATGGGTTTAAAATTACTTGAAGCATGTTGGACATGAAGGCCTGGCTCACAGTTGACCTCCAATTCATCTCAAAGGTGTTCAGTGTGGTTAAGGTCAGGGCTATGTGCAGGCCGCTGGAGTTCCTCCACACTAAACCATATTGCACAGGGGCACAGGTCGCCCAACTGTTGCCACAAAGTCGGAATCATATTGTTTACTTTATAGAACTGATTGTATACACCTGATAGCAATGGGTGTAACTGAAATGCCTAAATAATTAAAGGGGCTGTCCACACACTTTTGGTCAGACAGTGAACTAGCTGAAATATAAAAGTGGGAATGACACTGAAGTCATAAAACATAATAATAATAGACAAACACATTCTGACTTTACTTAATAATCAACAAATAATAAAAGGTTCCATATCTTCGTCAGTCACCGTGATTAGTTAACGAATGAGAAAATCGGGCGCTCGCTAGCCCACCAGTGCTAATTTCTCAAGCTTGTAAGTTAGAATCTCGGCTCTAATAACGTCTGACCAGGAGCCTACATTGACAATGATCTGCCCGTCTGAAAGTAAGAGGGATATAGGCAATTAACACCTCTATTCCTGCACAATAAGACAGGAGATAATGGAGATCTGTGTGTGATTTTCTGTGAGCGATACGGACCCCCATATAAACCCACCTCACGCAGGTGAAAAAAAGCAGTTGACTATAGCACACAAGTCGGAGGGTATGTTAGTTACGGCCCTCCTCGGTCGTAAATGGAGGTCAGCACCAGTAAAGGCGAAAATACAAACTGGGTATTTGGGGGAAATGCATAAAAAAACCCTTGTCCAAACTATAAAGCATGGTGGAGGATACATCATTGTTTGGGCTGCTTTGCTTAGGGCTTGAGAAGTCTGCAATCATGGACAGAATTCGAAATTGGATGACGTTTTGCAAAAGAGCAGTGGAATGTCAGGGTAGCGGAATATCATTTAAAGGATGAAACACAAGAACGACCCAGAGCACCCAAGCAAATCCAAGCTAGTTTAAGCTGGTTTAAAAAGAAGAACATTTGTATTTTGAAACCACTAAGTCACCGTCCAGATCTTAATCCAGTTAATATGCACTGATATAACCTTAAAGTAACTGTTTATGTAAAAAAAAAAAAAAAAGAAGATCCCAGCATGGTAAAAGATTTATTTTCACCACTGTGGATATCTGACCAGGAAACATTATTACTGCTAAAGAAGAATCTACTAGTTATTTAAAAAAAAGTTTTGCTTAACCATGTGAAAACAGACATGAAAGTTTCCCCACAGCACATGTCAGGAGATTTTTACAGTCTATCTTGAGCTCAAATCCCACTTCGATTTTTTTCTCAGATTAATTAATTTTTAGCATGACATTTTACTCACTTTGGCAATAATTATGGTAATAAAAATATCAACTATGTGAACCCTACTAACAGCAGCAACTGCAGCTGACCAGCATTCTATAAATTACAGACTTAGTTATGGCACTAAACCGGAAAAATATCCCACGTGTCAGAATCCAGGTTGTTAGGGGTCATGAAAATGGGAAGCCCTTACAATGGGGTGGCTGGCCAAAACAGACTGGATTAAAACCTAGATGAAGATCAGACCACATTGGCCGATAATGATAATGCAAAAAAAAAAAAAAAGGCAGGTAATTTCAAAGGGGTTCACAAACTTTATCTTGCAACTGTGTTTTGCTATTGTAATCCAAACTACTTTTGGAAACCCTTTGTGTGTAATACTGCTGCACTGCAGGGGTGTGCATGAGTGCGTTGGGTCTGGAGTTTACAGAAGAAGACACTTGGAAGACTTTTTGTCCGTGGTGCCGCTGGTGACTTTGACCTCCCGGCCAGAAGAGCCCTGTGAAAATAAAAACACACAAATATTTATGAAAACCTTATTCTTTTGGATTCTTTTTACCAGTCTGGTCACCTTTATTACCTGAGTGCAACTCCTCTCCTCTTCTCTAAGAAGAACACACCACCTCTGACGTGTGCTGTCGCCAACTGCTGTTATTTTCAGCAGTGGCATCTCAAACACTTAAAGATTACGTGCTCATTAATGCATCATCACTAGTGCAGACCTGTTATCCCTCCTTCAGGAACAGCCAATTGTCCCTGTTTGACACCTGGGAAGGTCAGCAGCTGACATTCAAACTTATTTCAAACGATCTCAGTAATATCTGGCTATCACATTCACAAAAAGGTCTGGCTTAGAATCAACGTTCCAATTCATCCCAAAGGTATAAATAGGGTTGAGCTCAGTGTGCAGGCCACTGGAGTTCCTTCATACCAAGCTAGCACAAAGGAACCATTATACTAGAATATAAAATGCCTTTACCAAGCTGTTTCCCAGTATTCGAAGCATGTATTTTTATATAATTGATTTTATACATCAGACCGCTGTGCCACTCAAAAGCCCAAAACCTTTTCCTGAAGCCAACCTTTTCATTTTAATAATTTTCATAAAATTGATCCTAGTCAAGGTCATGGCACTCGATTTGATTCCACTGGGAAACAATGGGCACCAGACAGGAACACTCTAGACAAGGCACCCATCCATCATGGGGCTTTGGCCAGCAACTCTAAACATAGCCAATCATTTCTGTGTAGAGGCCTCGGCTTGCCGAAAGCACAGCTAAGATTTGATCTCGTGATGGGCCAGCGTAAGAGGCCGCTGCACCACCCAAGTGCCTATGTTAATTTTTATGATAATGTTCTTAAAAAAATAAGCAAAAAAGAAAAAAAAAAAAGTTTGTAAAATATCATGATAACTGCTAAATATGAGCATTTTCAAAAAGTCTGACTATACAGAAACGTTCCCACAGTGCATATATTCAACAATTTATTAATACAATTTTTTAAAAGAAAAATAGTCACTTTAAGTTTTTTAATACCAGAAATTACTGTGTAATGATGAACTTAAAATACACCCCCCAACAATGTTTATTAATGAAATAGGCAGCAAAATACTGCATAAGCAAATAGTCTAACAATTACATAACAACTTTCTCAATGCACAATTACAAGGGATTTAGAAAAAGTACTTTTTTTCACATTTTAATGTGTTCAATCTGCAGACACTGCAAGAACCTGAGACACTGTAAGAAGTGACTGTCGGTGTCACATGTCTAGGAGGAGGTCTGTGCTAGCCTGCGGCCCTTCTCGGCCAGTGAGGGTGTCATGCAACCTGCATTGGTCGCCAGAGTACCGCTGCAGTTTGATGTAGAATTTATCACCTGACCTAAGCATCTCTGAGGAAATCATTTTGTGCACTGCAAGTAATAATAATAATAATAATAATAATAATAATAATGTGATGCTTGGGTAGTGAGGGGTAAATGACACTAGCCTACTACCACTGGGATCCAATGGGTTCCAATTGCCAGTGGTGCTATAAACTGACTGGGTGTCTACATACAGATATGATTGGCTGAGGGGGGGATGGTGGGTTTATGGCCAAGAATCTGTGATGGATTGGTGTCCTGTCTGGGGTTTGTTTCTGCATTGAAGAAAACCGGACCCGCCTCATCAACCCTGACCAGGATAAATTCACCGCCTTATAACATGATAATGAAAGAACAAGAACAAGGACAATAATAATGCATCACCAAACACCAAACAGACATAGTCAGATTATTACCTCTGTAGCAAAACCCATTAAAACCTGAGTTTTATCCAGATATTTGCAGAACTTCTCACAAGAGTTTACACAGTCAATGGGTCATTCACTATAAATCATATAAATGTCCTTTTTGTGAAGGAAAAACACATTTTATGCACTCATTGATTGTTATTAAATTATTTTCCTCTCACCCACCAGCCATTATTCATTATAGGCATGTGTTGTGTGTTTCCATAAATCAGATTTAACAAATAAATCAGATTTACCCACAGAAAATAGTTTGGGTGGGGGTGTAACAAAATACATTGACCTCAGGACTCATTTCAAGTCACTTCACAATTTGATATTCTATAAATGTTTTAACATTTTTAAAAGAAGAAAAAAGAATAACTGAAAATATGTTGTGCACAAAAAGGTAAACAATTACCACTTTATTCAGAGGGCCTGGACACCTGCTTATTAATGGAATGATCTGATCAGCCAGTCATTTTGTTGCAGTGTGATGCATAAAATCATACAAGCACAGAAGAACTTTACCTTGTGCTTCCATTAAACATCAAGATGAGAGAAAATGAATTTAAAACAAAAGACGTCTAGTGAGAGGCAATTCAGCAAGTAGAAATTGTTGAAAGAAGAGTTGATGTGAGAGGTCAGAAAAAATGCCCAGACTGTTTTGTTCTGACAAGGCTACAATAACTTGTGTACCTTGAGCTGCTGTAATCCCTGACTTTCCCTTTTGGGATTAATAAAGTAATCGATGGATTGATCGATGGATCTATCTGTCTCTGTCTGTCTATCTACCTATCTATCTATCTTAAACAGCCAGTCTTTATAGATATGGTGAGTGGAAAAGCATCTCAGAACACACAACACATCAAAGTTTGAGGCGGATTTGACTACAGAAGCAGAAGACTAAGTCAAATTTAACTCCTGTCAGACAAAAACAGACCAATCAGTCTAAATTTAAACAAAGGTGTAGCAGTGTAACAAATTGGCAAGCCGCTTTCAACATGTCGTAGGCCCTGCTTGGCCAATGTGGATGTTGTATATGTTGCAATGGCTGTAAAAGTAAAGGGGATTTGAATAAATTGTTATACTGAGTATCTACTGTTTTGATTTGTCGCCTAATCTTTTTTAGGTTTTTCAGGGTTGCAGAGAAAAGTAATAATGATTAAATAAACTTGTACATGAACACCCCCTTGTGGAGGCTTTATGTTACATCTTGTAATCACAATGGGACCACATTATACGAAGAGAAAGATGCATTGTTTGTGTTGCCTGGGTCATGTAAAAATCATGTACAAAATGTGGGTCTCATGAAAAAAAGTTCACCCTGATGTAGAGGATGTAAATATTTTTTTTTAGATGATTCGATTACAAGTAGGATAGACAACTAGTAAGACAGGTTTTAAAGACACAGCAGACTCACCGGCTTTGTGCTTGATTTGAACAAAATGCCTCGAGCCAGAGCATAGAAGGACTGCAGAAAACGGAAATGTAGATGATTATGCAGGTATTAATGGTAAACTAGTCAAGTTAAACTGTGTTTAATGTAGGTAATCCTATACATAAAGACAGCTGAATATCAAATTAAAGCTAACAATATGTGTCATGATGAGAAACAATGTGTAATTTAATACAATGATCACAATTTTCCATTTTTTATACACTACAAACATCAAAGCCCTGAGCATCAACCAATGCAGAATATTCATCTAGAATAAATTAAGGGATTGACTAGCTATTGTTTGAAATTGAAACCATCAGGTATGTACATATACCAGTCTGCCAAAACTGTAAGATTTAAAAAATAAATGATCAAGGCACATCAAAGGCACATTAAATACTGGTATAATCTGCAGATAATAATAGGCATATGTGTCTGAAATGCTTTTAAGTCTTCTTCAAGTTTTAATAGCTGCATGATAAACATCAGATTAGTACCGGCCTTTTAGTTTTGTGCAAATAAATCTATTTGCATTTTTACAGTTCTGTACTTTGCATAATACAGCAATCAAGTAGAAATGCCCACAAAAAAAACATGAACTTTAGTTACTATGTGAAAAGAGACCTGCCTAATAAGTGAAAATATATTTAAAATGTGGGATTCATAAAGTATGCACTGTGTTTTATGAAATGTATGCATTTTTGAAGGCAGCTTGTACTTTATTACCTCCTCAACATTGATGCTTGACTTTGCACTTGTCTCGAAGAATCGGATTCCATGGTCCTTGGCAAGCTTTTATGTAAAAGAAAAGTTAAAAAAAATTAAGCATGGTCAGCTAAGGTAAAAACTGTATACTCACTGGTTTTATTCATAGGTTTATGCACAATGTTTCAGAAATAAGGTGATGGCATTATTACTTTTAAATGAACTATTTTTTTTTTTTATAATTCTATTTATGTATTTTCTCTATTCTCTCAATTTAGCGTAGTCAATTCATCTTCTGCTGCTGGAGACACTGTTTGTGTCCGAGGAGAGTAATTTTGCCTGCCTCACACTCCCTCTGTCGCAGGGGCAGTCCACAATCCTTCTCATTCAACCATACCTTAGCGCGAATTCTGGCCTCACACACAGAAAGCCTTGCCCTGATCTCCGGGCTCCTCCATGTACTGTACAGGCACCTTGGACTAATAACCAAAGTTCTTGCACAGCGTTGAAGTCCCCACCCACTATTGGGTTCAGTTTTGCACAGTACCCTGACCCCAACTCAGCTGAACACATTTGGGATGTACTGGAACATTGATTATAAAACAAACCCTCTCACCCAACATCAGTGACCTCAGAAAAGCTTTTTAGAAAGACTTTCTGTGGCTGGGGAGAGGGTGGATTGCATGGTTTTGGACTGGGATGTCCAACAAGCTCAGTCTTCCACATATTTTTGATCGTTAAGTCTGTAATTACTACAATAACATACAGTGTATCACAAAAGTGAGTACACCCCTCACATTTCTGCAGATATTTAAGTATATCTTTTCATGGAACAACACTGACAAAATGACACTTTGACACAATGAAAAGTAGTCTGTGTGCAGCTTATATAACAGTGTAAATTTATTCTTCCCTCAAAATAACTCAATATACAGCCATTAATGTCTAAACCACCGGCAACAAAAGTGAGTACACCCCTAAGAGACTACACCCCTAAATGTCCAAATTGAGCACTGCTTGTCATTTTCCCTCCAAAATGTCATGTGATTTGTTAGTGTTACTAGGTCTCAGGTGTGCATAGGGAGCAGGTGTGTTCAATTTAGTAGTACAGCTCTCACACTCTCTCATACTGGTCACTGAAAGTTCCAACATGGCACCTCATGGCAAAGAACTCTCTGAGGATCTTAAAAGACGAATTGTTGCGCTACATGAAGATGGCCAAGGCTACAAGAAGATTGCCAACACCCTGAAACTGAGCTGCAGCACAGTGGCCAAGATCATCCAGCGTTTTAAAAGAGCAGGGTCCACTCAGAACAGACCTCGCGTTGGTCGTCCAAAGAAGCTGAGTGCACGTGCTCAGCGTCACATCCAACTGCTGTCTTTGAAAGATAGGCGCAGGAGTGCTGTCAGCATTGCTGCAGAGATTGAAAAGGTGGGGGGTCAGCCTGTCAGTGCTCAGACCATACGCCGCACACTACATCAAATTAGTCTGCATGGCTTTCACCCCAGAAGGAAGCCTCTTCTGAAGTCTCTACACAAGAAAGCCCGCAAACAGTTTGCTGAAGACATGTCAACAAAGGACATGGATTACTGGAACCATGTCCTATGGTCTGATGAGACCAAGATTCATTTATTTGGTTCAGATGGTCTCAAGCATGTGTGGCGGCAATCAGGTGAGGAGTACAAAGATAAGTGTGTCATGCCTACAGTCAAGCATGGTGGTGGGAATGCCATGGTCTGGGGCTGCATGAGTGCAGCAGGTGTTGGGGAGTTACATTTCATTGAGGGACACATGAACTCCAATATGTACTGTGAAATACTGAAGCAGAGCATGATCCCCTCCCTCCGGAAACTGGGTCGCAGGGCAGTGTTCCAGCATGATAATGACCCCAAACACACCTCTAAGACGACCACTGCTTTATTGAAGAGGCTGAGGGTAAAGGTGATGGACTGGCCAAGCATGTCTCCAGACCTAAACCCAATAGAACATCTTTGGGGCATCCTCAAGCGGAAGGTGGAGGAGCGCAAAGTCTCGAATATCCGCCAGCTCCGTGATGTCGTCATGGAGGAGTGGAAAAGCATTCCAGTGGCAACCTGTGAAGCTCTGGTAAACTCCATGCCCAGGAGAGTTAAGGCAGTTCTGGGAAATAATGGTGGCCACACAAAATATTGACACTTCAGGAACTTTCACTAAGGGGTGTACTCACTTTTGTTGCCGGTGGTTTAGACATTAATGGCTGTATATTGAGTTATTTTGAGGGAAGAATAAATTTACACTGTTATATAAGCTGCACACAGACTACTTTTCATTGTGTCAAAGTGTCATTTTGTCAGTGTTGTCCCATGAAAAGATATACTTAAATATCTGCAGAAATGTGAGGGGTGTACTCACTTTTGTGATACACTGTACATGTTTTGGACAAAAAAGTATGTGTTCCAATCAAATAGTCACAAAAAATTTAAATAGACTGGTCCTGCTTTGCCACAGAGTCGCCAGGTATAGCCCTACAACTCTCAATTCCCAGGTATCGCTTCTTCGTTCCAGTCAGAGTCTTGCAGAGAGCTGCATCACGTACAGAGAGTCACGCACTATTATTTGCAAAGCAACCTCTCATGCAGGCACCTCAACCAAGCATACTTTTCAAGCAGTAATGAGAAAACCCTTCGAACATTCCCCTCCCTCAGACACAGCCACTTGTTTCTGTGAAAGCACCCGGCTGATAGCACAGCTGAGATTCAAACTTGAGTGCTGGCGCATTATAACGCCACGCCCAACACACACCTTCTCACCCGTCTCCTTTGACACCTTCCTCTTTGCTTCAATGTCACACTTGTTGCCCAGCAGCATTCGACTCACTCCTTCTGATGCATTCTGGGAAAAGCAAACCAGGATGTTATTAGTTCCCTAGTCGCTCAGCACATTAAACAATTAGCCTTTGTGTTTTATAACCACTGAATTTGCAGCACACAAGTTTCACTGGTTGGCAACCTGATGAAAAGTGAAACAACCCACATAAGAGTAAAACTTTACTCCGGTCTGTTATTGTTCTTTCCAGCACACTGAATTATTTAACAGACCACACATTAAAGTGGACATGGCTTCTGTTATCAATTAAAGACTCGCTGTAGGTCTAGTTTCTCAGACCCACCTCTACAAAAACACTCTCTGGTTTCTGTTTTTAATATACTTCTTTAACTCTTTGTACTTGAGACGTTTTGTAAAATGGAATAAAAACAAGAATCTGTGGTCTCTTAATTCTCTTGAACCTTTATTAACAAAATACAAACAAACAATATGACCCTAAAAATGTTGGAGCTTTGCCAAATAAGAATAAAAGTTTATTATTCAAGAATATTCAAGTTTCATTATTTGAAACATTCCACAATAAATAGGTGACATATAAAATGAGGGTCCACCAAAGACTCAAAATTGTTAATCAGCTCTCAACATATGACTGCAAATAATTTATATCTTTCACCATCTACCGTACATAATATTGTGAAAAGATTCTGGGAATCCAGAAACCCCTTGTACACGTGTGACCTTTGAGTCCTCAGATGGCACTGCATTAGAAATCCTCATACTACTGTGATGAATATAGCCACATGGGTTATACTCAGGAAGTCTTTCTTACTTAACACAGAAATTCAAGGTAAAACTACTTTACTATTCTGTAAACAGAAAGCCATACATCAGTTTTACGCAAAAACGCAGGCAAGACCCCAAGGCATATACTGCCATCAAGGTAACATCTTTTCCAGGGAAGCCCATGGTTATTTCAGCAAAACAATGGCAAATGTTCAAGAATACTTCAAGAAGTTTCTGCACTTTTATATTTTGGTTGGAAACGGTGACTGAGAGAGAGCTTATAGTCCGGATTTAACGCCATCTGATTTCCACCTTTTTGGACGCTCAAAGGAGCTTTAAGGGGAAAAAGATTTTAATGTGATGTTGATGTGAAAGCAGCGGTGCATCAGTGGCTACACACTCAAACAAAAACATTGTTGCTGATGGCATTAAAAACTTAGTACGACGCTGGAAAAAATGCTGTCACGAATCCAGACTCTGTGCTCCTGGAGCTCTTGTTGAAATGCCACGCCCCCCTCTCTACAGGAGCACATGTTGGAGAGTGTCTTGTTTATGTTTCCATGTTGACACCCCTTCTCTGATTGGTCAATGAAGCTAATGATCCACATCCTTCAGCGGAGACTATTGTGGCTTTGACTTTGTCATGCTTTCGGTTTTCAGGCTCTTGTTCTTGTTTATGCCCATGCTCATGTTTAGAAGTCTCGTCTAGTGTTAGTCTTGTTCATGTTGTGTTAGTCAGTTCATGTTTAGGATTAGCATAGGGTTCATGTTTAGCATTAGCATTGTTCATGTGTGTTTAGATTAGTGTTAGCAGTTAGCTTAACATTCAGCATAGGTAATGGGTTTGTGTGTCTTGTCTTGCGCAAACCTGTCTTGTGTCTTTTGAGGTTATTATCAAACACGTTGTTTATACATCTCTGTGTGTGTGTCCGCCCCCTTTTGTCTCGTCCAGCTTATTCGTTTCAAATGCATCGGAAGGTGACTATGTAGAGAAGAAATTCTTAATAAATAGAGTTGCGGAAACTTTTTGAAGAACGCTTGTATTTATATTTACAAAATACAATGGTTACTGAAAACATTGGGAATCTTTTCTTTGTATTGTTGTCAGGAAAAGAATCAACAAATCACAGATTCTTGTTTTTATTGCATTTCATAAAATGCCCCTACTTTAACTATATAGATAACTGTATATATAACTATTTAGGCCTCAAATAATTCATGTTAGTGCTTACACAGCTTTGAGAAGTCAATAGTAGGGTTTGAAGGGTCGTTTTGAAAGACACACATGGATGAACACATTTCCTCTATAAATGTCTACTGGGATTTAGGTCAGGAGAATGGAATGTTTCCAACAATGTGGAACCCATGCCATGAAAACGTTGTTTCAAGAGAAAAAATGGGTCATACCCAGTATTAGTATGGTCTTTCAAATTAAGTGTCCATTGAGGGTATGAATGGCTTATTCAGGGTACTTCATACTTGCACAGTGCTAAACTGACAGTTACAAGATTTTGTTTGTTTAAAGCATATACACCGATCAGCCATAACATTAAAACCACCTCCTTGTTTCTACACACACTGTCTGTTTTACCATCTAGAAACACTGTGTAGTTCTACAATTACTAAATGTAGTCCATCTTTCTCTACATGCTTTTTTCACTTCCTTTTACTCTGTTCTTCAATGGTCAGGACCCCCACAGTTCCACCACAGAGCAGGTATTATTTGGGTGGTGGATCATTCTCAGCACTGCAGTGACACTGACATGGTGGTGGTGTGTTAGTGTGTGTTGTGCTGGTATGAGTGTATCAGACACAGCAATGCTGATGAAGTTTTTAAACACCTCACTGTCACTGCTGGACTGAGAATAGTCCACCAACCAAAAATGGGCAGCGTCCTATGACCACTGATGAAGGTCTCAAAGATGACCAACTCAAACAGCAGCAATAGATCATCTCATAAAATCATCTCTGACTTTACATCTACAAGATGGACCAACTAGGTAGGAGTGTCTAATAGAGTAGACAGTGAGTAAGTAAGTAACGCTGCTGTGTCTGATACACTCATACCAGCACAACACACAACCACCATGTCAGTGTCCTGACCATTGATGAACAGGGTGAAAGCAGGTGAAAAAAGTATGTAGAGAAACAGATGGACTACAGTCAGTAATTGTATAACTACAAAGTGCTTCTATATGGTAAGTGGAGCTGATAAAATGGACAGTGAGTGTAGAAACAAGGAGGTGGTTTTAATGTTATGGCTGATCAGTGTATGCATGATGATGATTGTCAGTAGTGGTGCATTCGTGCTTCTTACCTCTTTGATACTCTTCATCCAGTTTTGAATGTTCTCAAATGATTTCTCATCAGTGATGTCATACACAAGAATGATGCCCTGACAAAAAAGTTTAGATAAGAATTACCAATACACATTTACAATATCCAGTACCTATTATCTGATACAGACAGTGTTGCAGATATAAATGACTCAGTGACTCCCCTTTTCTCCCAATTATGCTTCCCCGCTGTGTGCACAGACCCCATTTTATTCACCCACACATTCGGTGCATTCGTGCGTGGAGAGCCACACACTGATCACTGTGCTCCTCCACTTTCTGTACAGGCGTCTCGGGCTACTAACCAGGGCCCTACACCCCACCCACTTTACAGTCTGGTCTTTTTCCCACCTGGCAGACGTTAATGGCCAATTTGCTTGTTGCAGGCACTGCCAGTTATTATGCTTGATAGAGGGCGCCCAGCTGACCGGTAGCAGAGCTGAGGTTCGAATTCGGGAGTTCAGATTCCCAGCCCTGGTGTGCTAGAGGACTATCCTGCTGTGCCACCTGGGCGCATAAATGACTTACTTCTGATTGCCTTCGTTATTTAACATTTGTCTCACTAATTTTATTTCAGATCTATAATCAAAGCATTATATTTAGTTAGAAATCTTAAAGTCAAGATGTCATCTTATCATTTTTACAGGAACACAGCAAACCACAGTGAGAGACATAAAGCAATCATAAGGGGGCAAATACTTTCTAATGCATGTATGTACTGACTGACATAAAAAACACATCTAGCTTATATGTGCTATAGTGTGATATAGTGTATCAGTGCACCCTTAGTGCTGGTCCCAAACCCAGATAAATTGGAGGGTTGCGTCAGTAAAGGCTTCTGAAGTAAAAAGTTCAATGTCAAATCAAATATGCACTGATCCACTGTGAGGACCCCTACTGGAAGGAGCTGAAAGTAATCATCATCATGACAGGACAGGTAATTACTGGTTACACAAGATTCATCATTGACAATTTTGTACCTCCAATTTACTTTACTTGCACGTCTTTGGACTGTGGGAGGAAACCGAAGCTCCCGGAGGAGACCCACGCAGACACTGGGAGAACATGCAAACTCCACACAGAAAGGACCCAGACTGCTTCACCTGGGAATCAAACCCAGGACCTTCTTGCTGTAAGGCGACAGTGCTACCCACTGAGCCACCATACCATCCCTCGGAAGGTAAAAAATGGTACTGGTGCTGGTGATATACAGTGGGGAAAATAAGTATTTGATTCCCCTTACAAAGACTTGAACAGTCTATAATTTTTATGGAAGGTTTATTTTAACAGAGAGAGACAGAATATCAACAAAAAATCCAGAAAAAAAAACATTAAATAAAAGTTATAAATTAATTTGTATTTAATTAAGGGAATAAGTATTTGATCCCCTACCAACCAGCAAGAATTCTGACCCCCACAGACCGGTTATGTGCCCATGAGGCACACAAATTAGTCCTGTCCCTGTATAAAAGACTCCTGTCACAGAATCAGTTTCTTCCGTTCAAATCTCTCGACCACCATGAGCAAGACCAAAGAGCTATCAAAGGACGTCAGGGACAAGATTGTAGACCTGCACAAGGCTGGAATGGGCTACAAGACCATCAGCAAGACGCTTGGTGAGAAAGAGACCACTGTTGGTGCGATCATTCGAAAATGGAAGAAATACAAGATCACAGTCAATCACCCTCACTCTGGAGCTCCATGCAAGATCTCACCTGGTGGGGTAAGAATGATTCTGAGAAAGGTGAGGTCAGTCCAGAATTACACGGGAGGAGCTTGTCAATGATCTCAAGGGAGCTGGGAGCACAGTCACCAAGAAACCATTAGTAACACACTTCGCCGTAATGGATTGAGATCCTGCAGTGCCCGCAAAGTCCCTCTGCTCAAGAAGGCTCATGTACAGGCCCGTCTGAAGTTTGCCAATGAACACCTGAATGATTCAGAGAAAGCTTGGGAGAATGTGATATGGTCAGATGAGACCAAAATTGAGCTCTTTGGCATCAACTCCACTCGCCGTGTTTGGAGCAAAGAAATGCCCGGTGGGGATGGTGTTCTTGGGGTCATATCCAGCATTTCTCTGCTCCCAGCTCCCTTGAGATCATTGACAAGCTCCTCCCGTGTAATTCTGGACTGACCTCACCTTTCTCAGAATCATTCTTACCCCACCAGGTGAGATCTTGCATGGAGCTCCAGAGTGAGGGCGATTAACTGTGATCTTGTATTTCTTCCATTTTCGAATTATCGCACCAACAGTGGTCTCTTTCTCACCAAGCTTCTTGCTGATGGTCTTGTAGCCCATTCCAGCCTTGTGCAGGTCTACAATCTTGTCCCTGACGTCCTTTGATAGCTCTTTGGTCTTGCCCATGGTGGTCGAGAGATTTGAACGGAAGAAACTGATTCTGTGACAGGAGTCTTTTATACAGGGACAGGACTAATTTGTGTGCCTTTTGTGCACATAACCGGTCTGTGGGGGTCAGAATTCTTGCTGGTTGGTAGGGGATCAAATACTTATTTCCCTTAATTAAATACAAATTAATTTATAACTTTTATTTAATGTTTTTTTTTCTGGATTTTTTGTTGATATTCTGTCTCTCTCTGTTAAAATAAACCTTCCATAAAAATTATAGACTGTTCAAGTCTTTGTAAGGGGGTAAACTTACAAAATCAGCAGGGGATCAAATACTTATTTTCCTCACTGTAAGTGTGTGTGTGTGCGCATGTGTGTGTGTGTGCATTACCATAGCTCCTCTGTAGTAAGCTGTAGTGATGGTCTTAAACCGCTCCTGTCCTGCAGTGTCCCTGCAAAATACAACATTCATAAATGTCAATATTAAGAAAACATACAAGCTGCAACATGAGCATGAACCTATGCTTACTGAGCAATTTATTAGGTACACTTATCTAGTACTTATATTTAATGATTTTAATAAACTACTCCTACCATACCAGTGAACTTAATAGGTATGCAATTACTGTACTGAATTTAGCCCATCTGTTGCTCTGTACACTTCGTCCCAACCTGTACACCATTTGTCAATCACAACATGTGGTGTACATTTCTAAGTGGAATTGTGTGTTGTTATGGTATGAGTGTAACAAGTGCAGCAGTGTTGTTGGGATTTAATCATGTTTAACTTACTTAGTTATTTTCTTTTCTTTTCAGTATGTTTATCTTCCTCTAGTTTATCAAGTCAACACTTTCTGATCACTTTCACACACTTACATTCATGACAGGACAGGTAGTCAATGGTTATACAACACTATTCAGTTTCATTTTTTTAAAATGTCAAACCCAGTCACGGACAATTTAGTGTCTCCAATTAACCTGACTGCATGTCTTTGGACTGTGGGAGGGAACCGGAGCTCCCAGAGAAAACCCACACAGACACAGGGAGAACATGCAAACTCCACACAGAAAGGACCCTGACCATTCCACCTGGGAATCGAACCCAGGACCTTCTTGCTGTGAGACGAAAATGCTACCCACCGAGCCCCAGCTTTACAGTTTTGGTTGGAGCACTATTCTCCTCCAAGCACAGCTGCACCTTCTACACTTATACAACTCAGCTGCCACTGACTAGATGTTATTTGGTGGTGGACCATTCTCAGCGTTGCTATGAGACTAACATGGTAATAACATGGTCAGTGAGTTAAAACAGTACAGTGGTACCTTGAAACTCAACGTCAATTGGTTCTGGGAGTGGCGTAGAGTTTAAAAGGCATCGAGTTTCAAGGTATTTTTTTCCCATAAGGATGTGTGGGAAACCTGTTGATGCGTTCCATGGTCCCGTGGAACTGCATATATTTTAGGCTTATGTAAAATAATGGGGTTGTTTTTGACACTTATACACTAAAAATAACACAAATATAATATAAAAAACACTGAAATAGAAAGCTGATTCACAAGTTGAAACACAAGTTTAAAAGTGAAACAGGAGAAAAATCCAGCTAAACACAGACATGTAGATGCTTTCAGAGTGAATCTGACGGTTACTCTACACAAATGCAGATTCGTCTCATATGCACACTTTGATGACGTATTACCGTCAATCAAGCCAAACGCTGAACAAAGCGACTGTTCATTGTTAATTTGAAATTAAATAAATACATTTTTTTTTTTAAACAAACTGAACACGTTGAGTTTAAGGGTACAAGTTTTTCAGTGAAGGGCATTGAGTTTCAAAGATTTTGAGTTTAGGGGATGAGTTGAGGTAACACTGTATTTTAAAATCAAAAACTGATACACTAATTCCAGACCAACACACACTATTATGCCATTATCATGTTAGACTTATTGTAGTGCTGGGAATGGTCTACCACCCAAACCTCATCTAGTCAGAGGGGGTCCTCCTGTGTAAAATAATCAAGGGATAGATGTATCAGATAGTCCAGGGTTTTTCAAACATTTTTTTAAGCGACCTACATTTCGTCCATGATTTTTACCGTGGCCCAGGCAACACATCAAAACTGTGAAAATGTTAATCTAGTCCCACTGTGGTTTACAATGTGCAACGTAAAGCTTCCACAAGGGGCAAGAGGGGGTTCTTTTTATGTGCCTGTTAAAATTTGTTTATTTAATTATTACTATTTTTGTCTGCAACCTATTTTTCGGCTTACTCAGGGTTTAAAACCCTGACATAGTCTACCTAATAATGGGCTCGATGAGTGTCTACAATTATAAAATGATTAGCTGTCATGACTGGACTCTGGACATGCCCATAAAAGCTGACATTCTGCTAAGCCTGGCTTAATAATTCCTTACTGTCAAACTTCCTTCACAGTGCTGACCCCCACCCCCCCCTTTTCACAGTCCACTGTACTGCACATTCCATCATTATGCACATAGTTAAATCCCAACCCAGAATATGTACTGTCCTTATAAATAATAATACACACTTAATCCATACATGACACCAGTGGTTCTCAGATATTTTGGCTCAAATAAGACCTATGACTAAGCCAAAACTTCCAAATAGCACCTATAAATCTTCTTACAGGAACAAGCATGGCACACATGGTTCTTGTTCAGTCTTAGCAAAATGTAGCGATATTCATGGATCAACCATATCCACGGCCATAAGGAAGAAGCCTTTACTGTCAAATCATATTCATGCTAAAAACAATAAGAAGTGCTATTCAGCACCTGTGACAGATGTACTGGTAAGAACTGAGGGACCAATAATGGCAGCCAAATACAGGAACATTCTGAAAGGAAAACTCTTCCAGAACACACAGAGACTCAGACTGGGATAACATTACACCTTTTAGAATGACAATTAAACTACACTGCCTTTGGGGCCTCTTTATGACCTTGAGTGGCCCAGCCAACGCCTATACTTAAACCTCATTGAACATCTGTGGAGAGACCTGAAGATGACAGCTCACAAATACTTGCCATTCAAACTGACAGGTATTGTCAGGATATGCCATGAAAATGGGATAAACTGCCTAAATCTAGGTGTGCAAAGCTTGTATAGGTGTATCCAAGAAATTAGAGTTGTCATTTCTGCCAAATGGGCTTCTAAGATGGGTCTAAGATGGGTCTAAGATGGGTCTAAGATGGGTCTAAGATGGGTCTTGAATTAATTTTCAAAAAAACTCTTAAATTCAAGGAAGACATGCATCAAGGCTCTTTTCTGTTCTGGCACCCAAGTGGTGGAATGAACTTCCCCTGTCCGCTCATACATCTGAGTCTCTCACTGTCTTCAAAAGATGATTAAAGACCCACCTCTTTATTAAGCACTTAGACTGAGGAATAACATGCACTTACCAACCTTCTATAGCATCTTATTTTTTTAAAAAGCTTCATTCTAACAGGGTTTCAGCAGATTTCTATTCTTGGACTGTTGTCTACTTAAACTTAGAGTAGGGAAATGTTGACTGTGAAAGCACTTCTGTACGTTACTCTGGATAAGAGCGTCTGCTAAATGCTGAAAATGTAAATGCCTTAACATGTTTTTACTTCATTAGTATGGAATACTACTGACAGGCCTGTTAAATCTAAAGATTGCTTAATTAACATTAGACCAACAGTCAAACACGGTGGTGGTGTATTGTGTGAGGATGCTTTGCTGCATCAGGGCCTGGGCAACTTGCTCCTCGACAGGATTGTGGTGGGTCCAGCTTCCACAGAACAACTGGGTGCAATGCAGTAACACACCCTGTACAGGACGCCAATACAACTGCAGGGCCTTAGCCCCTCTGCACCAATCTTCCCTACCCAGACAATCTTGTCTGTACGTAGATGCCCGAAAACACCAGTGAGGATTCAAATCATGGATCCCAGTGGTAGTGGGCTAGAGAATTTTACAGCTGCGCCACCCCAACACCTTTACGTGTTTGGTACTTGTAACCACTAAATTCAACCCAAGAAACAATAAAATATTTCAAAAGTAATTCATTAATCATTAATTATTATCACCTCTTTTAGCTTTAATAGGGACAGTGAAACCTTACAAAAGTCAAGTCTGTATTTAAGATGAAGAGGGTAGATATAATTCCTCTTTCAAATAGCAGTTAGAATTCCTGCAGCTGGATTTTAAACAAGCTGCAGGTAAGACAGAAATAAGTAACAGATGCTCACACTTAGAAAATTACAGCAGTCGAGACAGGACGTGATAAAAGCATGCACAACTACTTCCAGATCTCTAAACAAGGACAAGATTGTAACTTGGCAAGAAGTCTATGCTGGAAGATGCTCCATCTCACAAGAGAGTTTATTTGTCTGTCAAGCTCGAAGCCAAAACTCCAAACCAGCAGTGCCTCAAAAAGCATTTTGCTTTGGAAAAAAGCTCAATCATGTTTGTACATGGTCTGCTGAGAAATTGCACGTTGTCTAAACAGGACTGCTTAGTGAAACTGCTACAGCACTCAGTATAACTTAGGATCATGAGCAGTACTGCTTGTTGCTATTTCGGCATTTCTTCAGACATGGATTACTGCGCCACCCGAGCGCCAGAGTATAAAAATGTAACCTGTAATTGAATTCAAATGTTTTAAGAAAATTTTAATCATGTCTGTGTGTATTTTACCACTACCCACCCGTGCACACCTAATGTTGCATTAATACAGTTACTCATAGCAATGCTGAGAATGGTCCACCATCCAATAACATCTGGTCAGTGGAGGCCCTATACATAATCTGTGTTGTATAAGTGTAGCAGGTGCCGCTGTGCTTGGAGGAGAATAGTGCTCCAACCAAAACTATGAAGCCAACAGGGGTGACTAGAGGGCTCGGTGGGTAGCACTGTCACCTCACAGCAAGAAGGTCCTGGGTTGGATTCCCAGGTGGAGCAGTCTGGGTCCTTTCTGTGTGGAGTTTGTATGTGCCCCCCGTGTCTGTGTGGGTTTCCTCCCACAGTCCAAAAACATGCAGGTGAGGTGAATGGGAGACACAAAATTGTCCATGACTGTGTTTAACATTAAATCTGAACTGATGAATCTTGTGTAACCAGTAACTACCTGTCCTGTCATGAATGTAACCGAAGTGTGTAAAACATGACGTTAAAATCCTGTAAAGTACCTGTAAAGTGTTTCTCAAACTAATGTCATGCTTGAAATAATTATTTTTTTCATAAGTGGATAATTTGGTGTGATCATACCTCTTGATTTCAGTAATTGATCAGCCATTTAAGTGGAATTTGACCTTAAACATAATGGGTTTACTGGTAATTTAAGCATTTGGCAATATTAGGATAGAGCATTCATTTTCATTTACATAAAACCCACTCAAATAAGTAGGAATGTAACAATGCACCACAAGACAGTTAAAAATTGGTGCCACGATTAGAATCGGTTATTCGTTTAAGATGTATCGATTCACTTTAAACAGCAGAGTGCACTGGCGCTATTCACCTCGCCTGGTTGACGGCACTTTACAAAGTTAATAGTTAAATAAGTTAAATAAGTTCCAGCCAAATTTATTTATGTGAAGACACTTTTTTTATTTGTATTATTCATTTATTTATATAATGTTGGATTTGTTTTAAAATTTCATTTCAGTTTTCATTTTACCTACACAATAAGCATTATTTGGCATAGTTTGTACCTACCTCAGAAATGAAAGGACATTCATTATTTAGATAAATAAATGATAAGCACAAATACAGAGTTTTATTTTCTTTTTTAAAGAGAAATAATAAAAGGAAACTGTCATAATTTGTCTTCAATTTCATTTTGTTTTAAAAAATCTGGAAAAAATCGCATTGTGAACATCGTGAACCCAGTATCGTGAATCATATCGCATCGTGGGTAGAGTGTATCGTTACATCCCTACAAATAAGCAAAGAAAGCTCATTTTACCAGACTTGTAGCTTGACCTTCTTTCCTTCAATGTCAATGGTCTTCACTTTAAAGTCAATACCTGTTGGAAAGGGGACATGAGAGAAACATTAAGAGGTTCAGGAAGGAAGAATGTGTGTAAATAAAACCCTAAGTAGCAGAAAGGAAATGCATTTGACGGAGACTTGAATTGGGAAATCCACTCAGAAAACGTCTGATGTTCTGATAAGTGAATCCTAATTTGCTTGTTTATATTATATGACTTTTTGCCTAGAAACTTCCAGAGGGACTAGAAACAGCAAAAAGAAGGTGTGAGCGAGAGCTCTATATGACAGGAAGAAGACATACACATCTAAAAGAGAGTCACAAACAACAGTCCTGGTCTGGTAGGGCCAGACCTACTTGGTGATCTTGATCTAGGTCTATGGAATGTCTAATTAATGCACGGTTTAGTTACACACTACGTAGAACACATAATGCAACTTGGGATGCAGCCTGGAAATCACCTGTAAACAATGTAAATTACAGTGTATCACAAAAGTGAGTACACCCCTCACATTTCTGCAAATATTTCATTATATCTTTTCATGGGACAACACTATAGACATGAAACTTGGATATAACTTAGAGTAGTCAGTGTACAGCTTGTATAGCAGTGTAGATTTACTGTCTTCTGAAAATAACTCAACACACAGCCATTAATGTCTAAATAGCTGGCAACATAAGTGAGTACACCCCACAGTGAACATGTCCAAATTGTGCCCAAATGTGTCGTTGTCCCTCCCTGGTGTCATGTGTCAAGGTCCCAGGTGTAAATGGGGAGCAGGGCTGTTAAATTTGGTGTTTTGGGTACAATTCTCTCATACTGGCCACTGGATATTCAACATGGCACCTCATGGCAAAGAACTCTCTGAGGATGTGAGAAATAGAATTGTTGCTCTCCACAAAGATGGCCTGGGCTATAAGAAGATTGCTAACACCCTGAAACTGAGCTACAGCATGGTGGCCAAGGTCATACAGCGGTTTTCCAGGACAGGTTCCACTCGGAACAGGCTTCGCCAGGGTCGACCAAAGAAGTTGAGTCCACATGTTCGGCGTCATATCCAGAGGTTGGCTTTAAAAAATAGACACATGAGTGCTGCCAGCATTGCTGCAGAGGTTAAAGACGTGGGAGGTCAGCCTGTCAGTGCTCAGACCATACGCCGCACACTGCATCAACTCGGTCTGCATGGTCGTCATCCCAGAAGGAAGCTGACGCACAAGAAAGCCCGCAAACAGTTTGCTGAAGACAAGCAGTCCAAGAACATGGATTACTGGAATGCCCTGTGGTCTGACGAGACCAAGATAAACTTGTTTGGCTCAGATGGTGTCCAGCATGTGTGGCGGCGCCCTGGTGGGAAGTACCAAGACAACTGTATCTTGCCTACAGTCAAGCATGGTGGTGGTAGCATCATGGTCTTGAGCTGCATGAGTGTTGCTGGCACTGGGGAGCTGCAGTTCATTGAGGGAAACATGAATTCCAACATGTACTGTGACATTCTGAAACAGAGCATGATCCCCTCCCTTCGAAAACTGGGCCTCATGGCAGTTTTCCAACAGGATAACGACCCCAAACACAACCTCCAAGATGACAACTGCCTTGCTGAGGAAGCTGAAGGTAAAGGTGATGGACTAAACCCAATTGAGCACCTGTGGCGCATCCTCAAGTGGAAGGTGGAGGAGTTCAAGGTGTCTAACATCCACCAGCTCCGTGATGTCATCATGGAGGAGTGGAAGAGGATTCCAGTAGCAACCTGTGCAGCTCTGGTGAATTCCATGTCCAGGAGGGTTAAGGCAGTGCTGGATAATAATGGTGGTCACACAAAATATTGACACTTTGGGCACAATTTGGACATGTTCACTGTGGGGTGTACTCACTTATGTTGCCAGCTATTTAGACATTAATGGCTGTGTGTTGAGTTATTTTCAGAAGACAGTAAATCTACACTGCTATACAAGTTGTACACTGACTACTCTAAGTTATATCCAAGTTTTATTTCTATAGTGTTGTCCCATAAAATTATATAATAAAATATTTGCAGAAATGTGAGGGGTGTACTCACTTTTGTGATACACTGTATATACATACTGGTGCTGGTCATAAAATTAGAATATCATGAAAAAGTTGATTTATTTCAGTAATTCCATTCAAAAAGTGAAACTTGTATATTATATTCATTCATTACACACAGACTGATATATTTCAAATGTTTATTTCTTTTATTGTTGATGATTATAACTGACAACTAATGAAAACCCCAAATTCAGTATCTCAGAAAATTAGAATATTGTGACAAGGTACAATATTGAAGACACCTGGTGCCACACTCTAATCAGCTTATTAACTTAAAACACCTGCAAAGGCCTTTAAATGGTCTCTCAGTCTAGTTCTGTAGGCTACATAATCATGGGGAAGACTGCTGACTTGACAGTTGTCCAAAAGACGACCATTGACACCTTGCACAAGGAGGGCAAGACACAAAAGGTCATTGCTAAAGAGGCTGGCTGTTCACAGAGCTCTGTGTCCAAGCACATTAACAGGACTTGGCACCTGCAGACAGTGCCAAAGCTACCAGTACCTGGTTTAAGGACCATGGTATCCCTGTTCTTAATTGGCCAACAAACTCGCCTGACCTTAACCCCATAGAAAATCTATGGGGTATTGTGAAGAGGAAGATGCGATACGCCAGACCCAACAATTCAGAAGAACTGAAGGCCACTATCGGAGCAACCTGGGCTCTCATAACACCTGAGCAGTGCCACAGACTGATGGACTCCATGCCACGCCGCATTGCTGCAGTAATCCAGGCAAAAGGAGCCCCAACTAAGTATTGAGTGCTGTACATGCTCATACTTTTCATGTTCATACTTTTCAATAGGCCAACGTTTCTAAAAATCCTTTTTTTGTATTGGTCTTAAGTAATATTCTAATTTTCTGAGATACTGAATTTGGTTTTCATTAGTTGTCAGTTATAATCATCAACATTAAAAGAAATAAACATTTGAAATATATCAGTCTGTGTGTAATGAATAAATATAATATACAAGTTTCACTTTTTGAACGGAATTACTGAAATAAATCAACTTTTTCATGATATTCTAATTTTATGACCAGCACCAGTATAGTGCAGTACAGTATAGCATTGCTGTCTATCCATACTGACATTCCCACTGTCCCAACTTTTTTGAAACTTGGCTTGTACGTTCCAAATAAAGGAAGTATATATGTATATATGCATATATGTACTACATTCACATTAAATTAAAATACAGGTGGTTGAATTATTATTATTATACTGTTTTGCTGGCAGGTTTGTTGAAGAAAAGGAAGTGAAAGGAAAGAAAATAAGATTTGCTCAGGGGGGAGAAATGGAGGGAGGAAGAAAGAGGAGGAGGATGAGGAGGAGTGCAGGACTTCTCACAGCTTTGCCAATAAGGAATGAAATAATAATGTGACAGGACTAGTGCTGACATGACTATTAAACCTGAAAAAAACGGCTTCAAAGACTTGTTTTACCTCATCCACACCCAACACATTCAATACCCGGCCCACAGAAAGAAGCGTCCTCTGTATGTTCCATACTCACCGATAGTTGATATGTATGTAGAATTGAAGTTGTCCTCAGCAAATCGGATGATCAGACATGTTTTCCCTACCCCGCTATCACCAATAAGCAGCAGTTTAAAGAGGGAGTCGTATTTCTTTGCCATAGCTGTTTGTCCGAAATGTATGTTGGGTTGTCCGAAATAAGTCGAGTTTTCTTTGGTCTAAGCTAACTTAACACAAACGTGCACAAAGTTGGTTAACTATTACTCAAACATAACTCGGTTTATGCTCCATATATGTTGTTCTTTTTAGCTTCTTCCTCAGAAAATCTGTCACCGGTTAAACAGTCCACTTTCCTTTCCTTACTCCTTTCTCGTTTTGATTAAATGGGTGTAAAACTACCGACAAAAAGCAAGTTCTGTGTCTGTTCCACTGGTTATTCAGTTTCGGTCAGAATGCCAGGGCATGTCGGTAGTATTAATTCTTCAGAAGTATTACAGTAATCCATAAAAAAACAACGATAACTGTAACTGTTTTTCCCGAGAACTTTTCCTTCACTGAGTTCCCGGAGGTTTGTGTAGAGCAGGAGAGGCTACAAACTCCGCCAGGGAACGGCACTGATCCCACTGTTCAGGAATGTACCAACAGGGGGCGCAATTATTTAAAACTAGCTCGTGGCTGGAGCATATACTACAGTATATCATCTCCTTGTTTCTACACTCACTCCACTTACCATATAGAAGCACTTTGTAGTCCTACAATTACTGACTGTAGGCCATCTGTTTCTCTGCATGCTTTGTTATCCCCCTTTCTTGCTGCTCTTCAGTGGTCAGAACCCCCACAGGACTACCACAGTGCAGGTATTATTTAGGTGGTGGATCATTCTCAGCACTGCAGTGACTGATATGGTGGTGGTGTGTTAGTGTGTGTTGTGCTGGTATGAGTGTCACTGCTGGACTGAGAATACTCCACCAACCAAAAATATCCAGCCAACAGCACCCCGTGGGCAGCGTCCTGTGACCACTGATGAAGGTCTAGAAGATGACCAACTCAAACAGCAGCAATAGATGAGCGATCGTCTCTGACTTTACATCTACAAGGTGGACCAACTAGGTAGGAGTGTGTAATAGAGTGGACAGTGAGTGTACACGGTATTTAAAAACTCCAGCAGCACTGCTGTGTCTGACCACTCATACCAGCACAACACACACTAACACACCACCACCATGTCAGTGTCACTGCAGTGCTGAGAATGATCCACCACCCAAATAATACCTGCTCTGTAGTGGTCCTGGGAGAGTACTGACTATTGAAGAACAGCATGAAAGGGGGCTAACAAAGCATGCAGAGAAACAGATGGACTACAGTCAGTAATTGTAACACTTTCAGCAAGGATGACAAAAGGGATCGTGTTCTTGCTCATGGGAAATTTGATGAATTCACTAGGATGGTAAATATCTTGGTATTGTCTGATTTTGATCGATGTAATGTGTTCACTTCTGGTGAACTGATGTTGGAAGCATCCTACCTTAGTCTAATTCAGCATGATTTGCATCAACAACTTAATCTGAGTCTTTCGTAGTTGCCTTCTGTTGACTTTTGCATTTTTGTAGTGAGCAAATCAAAATATGTGTCCAATCTTAAACACCCAACATAGACTATCTGTAGTTTAAAATAGTTCTGTATGACATCACAAGAATTGTGAAACAAGTTTGTTTGTTTGTTTATTAGAAATTTAAACATCATGTTTTACACTTCGGTCACATTCATGACAGGAACGGTAGTTACTCATTACACAAGGTTCATCAGTTCACACAAGGTTATATTAAACACAATCATGGACAATTTAGCATCTCCAATTCACCTCACCTGCATGTCTTTGGACTGTGGGAGGAAACCAGAGCTCCCGGAGGAAACCCACACAGACACGGGGAGAACATGCAAACTCCACACAGAAAGGACCCGGACCGCTCTACCTGGGCATCGAACTCAGGACCTTCTTGCTGTGAGACGACAGTGCTGGTTAAGAACCACTGCATATAGTTTTTATGCTATGCCAGCCGTTTGCCAATGGAGTAAGTCATGTTTTCCTTTGTGGTCTTTAAAGTTTGTGCTGGGGTGAAGGACATTTCTCTGTCTACAAATGTCACAAGGGCAGTTGTAGCCTAGTGGTTAAGGAACTGGACTACTAATCAAAAGGTTGCTGGTTCAAGCCCCACCACTGCCAGGTTGCTGCTGTTGGGCCCTTAAGCAAGGCCCTTAACCTTCAATTGCTTGGATAATATACTGTCACAGTCATGTAAGTCGCTTTGGATAAAAAGTATCTGCCAAATTTTGAAAATGTAGCAAGCCACCCATGCCATGTTCTCCAAATGCTGCTTTAAAAAAAATCTAATAATACACGTTTTAATCACATTGTTCCAACTATTTTGTTTGTATCGTGTCCTCCAGACACGTTTAAATGAATGTAAATAGTAAGAACTATTGTATTTATTACTAGTGAACCTTTAAAGTGAAATCGTTCCCTCAGTGAGAGCTTCCTGTAGCGACCGTTGAGAGCTGCGTGTTTCCGCTGCTGTTCTCTCTTCAAGCAGCAGCGTTCCGTATACAACAACAACATGCCTGTAAGTGCAAACAATAACACCAACCACGCAGACATTTCCACTCCACAGACATTTCTATTTACATATTTCTATTCGTGTACTTCATATTTATGTCCCACGTTAATCCCAGAGTAGCTGTCATGCTGAATATGTGCTTCAATTTGAACTTTTAAACGGTCGGAAGTTGGCGAGAAACAACATGGACGCGTTCATGAGAGCTAAACGCATGGCAGAGAAATGCAGTCACGGCTTTGTTTTTGTATGCGTGGGGTTTCCTACTTCTCACACACAAGCATTGTAGTATTTACTGTAGTGTCCTAATATTTCGGACACTTAATATACAGTTAGGATGGGTTGAGTAAACGCGGTGCTTTGGGTAGTACATGTTCTTTGTTCGGTGTGGTCGGGTTGGATGTATTATATAGTAGCGATAGTTCTGGAACAGAACTGGTGTTTTCCCTACTAACAATAAAAACAAGACTAAGTGGGTCACAAGTTGCCAACTGGTTACCAGCAGTGTCCACAAAGCCATGACCTACCCACTTTACATGAATCTGTCATGTCACTGTTGTACAGTTGGATTATTGCAATATTGCTTGTGTAATATATAATATTGTTCATATAATGAGTGTTCATATAAGGACTGACATGATGGTAAGCTGAATGGTATACACTAGGGATGAAACGATGCACCACAAGACAGGTAAAAATCGATTCACATGTGTAACGATTCAAATCGGTTTGCATGTATAATGAATCGATATTCACTTTAAACAGCAAAGGGCACTGGTGCTATTCACATCGCCTGGTTGATGTCACTACAGGGTTGTGTAATTTCCAGCCAAATGTATTATGTGAGGATACTTTCTTTATTTGTATTATTCATTTATTTATTTAATGTGGGATTTGTTAAAATTTCATTTGTTTTTTTTTACACAAAAAAAATGTGCAGCATTGTTTTGCAGTTTGTAAATACCTCAGAAATAAAAGGGCATTCATTATTTAGATAAATAAAAGATAAGCACAAATACAGTATTTTCTTTTCTTTTTTTTAAAGAGAAATAATAAAAGTAAACTCATCATTTGTCTTTAATTTCGTTTTGTTTAAAAAATCGGGGAAAAAATCATTTTGTGAACTCAGTATCGTGAATTGCATCGGATCATGGGTAGAGTGTATCGTTACATCCCTAGTATACACTGTACAAAACATTAGACCCCCCCTTCCAAAAAAAAAAAAAAATGTAGAGCATGTCACTGTCAAAAATATAATACATGATGGGCTTATTGTAGTTACTTGTAGTTTACATCTTGAAGGAGAAGTTATGATCTAATCAAATGATCTAAACGAGGGCTAAATTTTAATAACCAGACTAGTGGGTTAAAGTGTTTTCCAAAACAGCAAAGGGGTGCACACATTCAGCCATGGTGAGTACCCACTGACAGTGGTCTAAGAAGGGACAAGCCACCTACAGGTTCTTATTCGGCAAAGATTCAATGATTCCAAAAGACTTGAATGCCATGTCATCTGGTGCGGACCAATGGAAGAGCTAAAACTGGTGAGACAGTGCATCAAAGTCTTCTTTATATGAAACTGCATAGTTACTGGCCAGTTAAAGAGCCTATGTTAACGCCTGTCCACCATTGAAAGCACCTACATTGGGAATGCAGGATGTGTATCCTTTGAGAGGAAGAGATAGCACCAAGCCTCAAAAGATACAGAAGTTGATGGACTTGCTGGTAATTTCCTGGTACTAGATACCACAGTACTTTTTCAGATGTCTCATACTGTCCATGTTTATACAGGTCAGAGCTTTTTTTAACAGCTCATTGGTGTATATTGTATACTACATACTCCAGTATGCAGTATAAACAACATATATTATATACTATTATATCGTATTGTATGTACTCTCTAGTATTTTTGGAAAGTGTGTGTGCCAAATTAGAGGAAGGATCCACTAGAATCGTAGAATTTATAGCATCGCTTTAGCTGAAAAGTTTCCTCTTGTTCAAATCCCTCAGCTGGCGAAAGACTTGCTGCATCCAACTTCAGAGGAGGAGAGGAGGAGACACAAGAAGAAACGACTCGTCCAGAGTCCAAACTCCTACTTCATGGATGTCAAATGTCCAGGTGATATTACTAAGCTACCCTTTTGAACAACACACATCTGTGAAGTTTAAACGTAGGCACACTCAGCTTGTCACTAATCCATTACGAACGTTCGTTTACTGATTCAAATTCTGCAATGATCATTGTTTAACCTCTGTCTTCCACAGGTTGCTATAAGATCACCACAGTGTTTAGTCACGCCCAGACGGTGGTGTTGTGTGTAGGATGTTCAACAGTGTTGTGCCAGCCCACTGGAGGAAAAGCACGTCTCACAGAAGGTACAGCAGAGTCCTGTCATTTCTTTTACATGGTGAACACTGATAAACCAGAGTTTGGAGCTGAAAAGAGATTCACACCATGTCATTGATTAAGGCTGCTCCTTATTACCAAAGTACCCACTTGTAAAGCTCTATTTATAACTGACCAGATACAATGACTTCAAAGGGCTACCACTGCACTACACGCTCCCAAGTTAATTTCAATGCCGTATTATAATTCCTTGGTCACATGTGCCAAGCCTGTGCTGGCCAGGAAGACGCCATACTCTAGCACCCACCTCTCTTCTGACTCTTGCAAAGTCTCCGGAGGTAAATTCTCCCAGAGAGTTGAGGAGAAACCACAACCAACCTCCCCTTCCTTAGACATGACCAGATGTGTCTGGTGAGCGCCCAGCCAGGCCGATCGCACAGCTACCACTTTAACTCGGATGCTCGAACTCTCCACAGTGGTGGGTTAAAATATGAGATTGCTGCGTCACCCAAGCACACAAGGGTACCGATGCAGTTATTAAGCAGAGGTAAATGGCAATAAATAAAGACATGTAGATAAGCTTTTCCCCTGGTCCAGTTTGGATTGAATTAATTTCACTGTGAACTCAGTCGACTTTGGCCAGTTGCCCGACACTTTACTGGTCGAGTGGGAGCATAGTCTACCACAGGCCTCCCCTGCTGAAAGTTAAACGTTCTTATGAAACTTTTCCTAAATTGAAATGACATAATGCGACAAGCAATACAATTCAGAAAATTTTAAGCATTTTCAGACCAGAAAAATAATCCAGTGCTGCCGGCTGGCTGCTCATTTACACAGACTTGATTGGCTATGTCTACAATGGATTGGCGTGGAACTGGACCTGCAGTGACCCTGACCAGAACAAAGTGGTTGATGGAGATAAAAAAGACATAAAATAACACTAACATAACTCATAATGTACAGTGTAATTTCACTTACCAGAGTCTACTTGGGGTGCAGCGTCTATCTGTAAAACAACCACTAAATGCCATTTTTGCTTCTTAGGCTTCTTTAATAAAGCAAAAATTCTCTTTGGATTTCTATCGGTTAGCTAAAACAGGTACTAATGAAAAGTGAAGTGGCATAAAGAAAACGTTTGAAGTGCTGGAGATACCTGTATTAATAGTAATGATGGTCATTTATAAAAGTAAAGTGGCATAAAAGAGCTTTTGAAGTGCTGGAGATACCTGTATTAATAAACTTGTTTGTCTCTGCAGGATGCTCATTCAGAAGAAAGCAGCACTAGTCTCTCTCACCTATTTGGAAGGATGCTGGAGACCAAATGAAGAGAGATGGGATTGGCTGAATGGTTTCCAGCGTCTAGGATGAACCCACTCCGCCGATCTGAAGTGGAAATGAAGGCCAGATTGAAACCTCATGATGCTGCTGTTACCTGGAAGCAGATTGTGCTGGACTAAGGCATTTCTGTACTGCATACCTGACAAACCTGTTTGTCTCACTTGAAATAAAGTGTTTTTTTTCATTATGAGGCCTCGTTTTAATGACATAGACATCACAGAAATCACTACCAGTCAGAAGTTCATCAAAGGGGTTTTTCTTGCCTTTTTTAATAAGCATTAAAACGAAGAAATTAATGTGGAATGCACTAACCTAGATCTGTCATTCAAACTTTGTGAGAAAACTTTTTTTTATGGAGCGCCATAGAAACACAGTTTGATGAGTTTGTTGTGGAGGAACTGCTTAGAACCCAGACCTCACAATCCTAAAACGTAACAGTTTTAGGATTAATCAGAGAGTTGCTTGTGAACCAGGTCTCTTGTCCAACATAATTGCCCGAGATATCCAACAAGCATGGACAGGTGTCCACATAATTTTGGACACCTGTTCGTACAACGTATGCTAACATTATTAGAGAGGAATATTACTTCTTAATAGAAACTAGGTGTGAATGAGTAAAGGGGTAAATTAACAATGGTGGGGCGATCATTGCTCACCTTGCACTGGTGGCACACTTGGTAATTTAACGAACCTGCCTGGAATAGGTTCCAAGTGTATTTTGGAATTGGGTTAAATGGTAAGACGAAGGTGTGAAGGATGAGGTGCATAGCTATACACCTTAGTCTTTTCAAAAAAGGCCCTGGCTACCTTGTTAGAATGCATGGCATAATGGATTCCATAAAGTACCTGGAGGTTTTGTGCCAAAATGCAAAAATGTAAAACTTGGTCATGGGTGGATCTTGCAGCAGGGCAGTGATTCAAAAGAAATGCACACATGAATTATTAAATGAATCTGCTGGGATTAAACGACAATTAGCGACTTGTACATGGCTGGTGTGAAAAAAACTTGCCATTTAACTCCCAAATTCCTTTGTCGTAATTGGCTACAGCTGGTGACTTATGTGACCATAAAACAGGGCTAGTTCTAACAGCACCTATTAAAAACACACATGGAGCAGTGGTCTCAAGCCAAGGTCGTGAAGAAAACCTGTCACCTTGACGAGAGGAAATTAGTTTGGATGGTCAAACCACCAAAAGAGGTCTTTTTATGAATTAAAATTTGCTAAACCATGGGTGACTGTTTAGTCAAGTAAACTTGACATCACTCTGGGTTTAAACCCCATAGCTCGTTAATCGTAAATCAATTTGATTTCTACTGCTTGTGCATATTAAATTATTATTGTTTTCTGGAGAACTAAATAACTGTAGCCACAGTGTTGTGTTCAGCCAATCACGTCTAAGCTTTACAAAAAGGAGAACTTTTAATTGGTCAAAACCTAGCCAAAACAAACAAGGCAGCAGCGGGAAAATGTAAGATGAGCCAAAAACCCTATTTTGTAACAACTGTGTATGTGATATGTTAAATGTTGGGCTGATGGTAGTTACTTGTAGTTCATGAGCTGAATGCAGAAGATAAGATTAGGTATAAAGACCTGAGAAACTGATAGGGGCCAAATCAGACGACTGGGTTGAAGTATCTCCAAAACAGCAAGGGTTGCTCACAGGCTGACAGTGGTCAGAGAAGTAGCAGGTCACAAACCACCAACAGGCTGTTGGGCGGCCTCGACTCATTGATGCTAGAGTACATAACGGTGTCTAGAACAGACCAGCAGAAGAGCTACAGTGACACAATTTGCAGATCATTTTAAAACTGGTGAAGTGGTGAGAGTGCCCATGCTGACTCCTGTCCATCAGAACTGGACATTTGCACTATAGAGGAAGATTGAATGGCCCAACAAATACAGTTTTGTCCAAGATCATGTGGACGACCAGGTATGTGTGCGTGGTTTACCTGCAGGAGAGATGCACCAGGATGCACTGTAGAATGTCAAATGTACAGAAGTTGATAAACATGCTGATCCTGGTACCACATACCACAGGAGTCCTTCAGATGTCTTGTGGAGTCCATGTCTCAGTGGGTCAGAGCTGCTTTGACAGCATATTAACTGGGGGGGTTAAGGATTGACTCATCATAACATAAATATACACTATATGACCAAAAGTATGTGGACACTGATTCTAATGATTGAATATAGTTGTTTCTGCCACATTCATTGCTAATAGGTTTATAAAATTTATAAAGATAAAAAAAATATGCTTTTAACATTGTGGCAACAATCTGGAGAAATCCACTTTCTCTTTCAGAATGCTTACGCCCCTGAGCACAAAGCAGTGTCTATAAAAGACATATACCGATCAGCCATAACATTAAAACCACCTCCTTGTTTTTACACTCACTGTCCATTTTATCAGCTCCACTTACCATATAGAAGCACTTTGTAGTTCTACAATTACTGACTGTAGTCCATCTGTTTCTCTACATGCTTTTTAAGCCCCCTTTCATGCTGCTCTTCAATGGTCAGGACCACCACAGAGTAGGTATTATTTGGGTGGTGGATGATTCTCAGTACTGCAGTGACAATGACATGGTGGTGGTGTGTTAGTGAGTGTTGTGCTGGTATGAGTGGATCAGACAGAGCAGCGCTGCTGGAGTTTTTAAATACCGTGTCCACTCACTGTCCACTCTATTAGACACTCCTACCTAGTTGGTCCACCTTGTAGATGTAAAGCCAGAGACAATTGCTCATCTATTGTCGCTGTTCGAGTTGGGATCGTTGAGATCTTCATCAGTGGTCACAGGACGCTGCCCACAGGACGCTGCCCACAGGGCGCTGTTGGCTGGATGTTTTTGGTTGGTGGACTTCTCAGTCCAGCATGGACAGTGAGGTGTTTAAAAACTCCAGCAGCGCTGCTGTGTCTTATCCCCTCATACCAGCACAACACACACTAACACACCACCACCATGTCAGTGTCACTGCAGTGCTGAGAATGATCCACCACCCAAATAATACCTACTCTGTAGTGGTACTGTGGGGGTCCTGACCATTAAAGAACAGCATGAAAGGGGGATAACAAGTATGCAGAGAAATAGATGGACTGCAGTCAGTAATTGTAGAACTACAAAGTGCTTCTATATGGTAAGTGGAGCTGATAAAATGGGCAATGTGTGTAGAAACAAGGAGGTGGTTTTAATGTTATGGCTGATCGGTGTAGCCTGACTAGTTAAGCCCTGGTCTCAACTCAACTGAACACTTTTGGGATGAATTAAACTTGGATTGGGAGCCAGGACCCCTCTTCCAACATCAGTGCCTGACCTCACTGACTCTATTGACTTAATGGGCACAAATCCCCACACACAGTTCAAATTGTTGAAGAAATGCTTCCCAAAAGAGAGGATGGTATTAAATCTACAAAGGAAAGAAGGAGCAATTCAATATAAATGACCATGGTTTTGAAATAGTATGTTCAACTGTTCAATTGTTGTCCATATAGTGGTGAAGTGTCCAAATACGTTTTGTGTACAGTACATGTATTCTTTGAACTTTATTACAAAAAATAAGCAATAGACAGCAACGCAGGCTTAATGTTATATAGATATATACTTTTATTAATTCTCTCTGGTAAAATAAAATTAGAAAATTAATTTGGACCTCAAACCAAACATCCCTCATCAATAATTAATATCTTTAAAATCAGTATTGATACAGCCATCGTTAACTGCCAGGACGAATGAGAAGGATGCTATAATATAATAAGTAGTAAATATTCGCTATAACTGCGTTAGTAATTGTTAATGGTAAAAAAAAAGAAAGAAAACGATGCGTTACAAAGCTAAGTTTCAGTTAACAGCATCATGTTAATAAATCCAAGCAGATGTAATTCAGTATTCCGGCCACTGGATGTCACTATGACAGTTCTGTAAAAATAGGGCTCAGCAGAAAGAGTCTTATTCCCACAACACATCATTAGCACAGGTTCACTTTACTAGACCGAGTCTCAGTTCAACTGTTGATTCCCTTGTGAGCACTGTTACAGATTCTGAGTGGCTTCTTTTTTCCCCGTCTGAAAATGGCTGTGTCTCATTTTTCAGGCGGTTATAAAAAGGGTCGTCCGGATTCGATAGCGATCTTTGTTTTCCCAGTGGTAACATAATCAAGCATATATACCACTTCCTCTATTCCAGTTGTTTATGGACAGAGCACTTTGGTTGCAGATAGAATCAGAAATTATAGTGTGTGTGTGTGTGTGTGTGCGTGTGTGTGTGTGTGCAAGAAAAGCTTGGGAGTAAAAGAGTGCATGGTTTTTTTAATTCGGACATTCATAACAGTGTCAATCGACTTTCGTGTGGACTACACGAGATATGGCAGGTCACTTTCCGTACAGAAGTGAGTGGTCAGTCTGGCAGTGTGGCTTTAGTGCATTGTTTTAGTGTGTGTGTGTGTGTGTCTGTGTGTAAGTCTGCACTAAGCCACTGGACTACATAGGCTGTGACTCAGGGCCATGAGGCTCTTTTCATCTCGAGTTTAAGTCTCAGAGATCTATCCGGGCTCTCAACAGTCACAACTGGTCGTGTCCTTGTGAGAGAAGGTCAGGCAGGGTTTTCTCTTTATTGCGGCTGCAAGAGTGACCCCTGACAAGTAGTGGAGGCACAAATACATAGGGCATAGCGTGACTCATGGTACACGTTCGGCTCTCTGTAAAGATGCAGCCCACGACTGTCAGGCCGGTGTGGGGGTGGTGTGAATGGAAAAGGGAATGTACTGGGGAGCTGGAACTAGAGGGTTGGAAAAAAAAATGAAGTGAACCTATCAAAAACGAATCAGCTGGTCAAATGTTTGCAAGTCAGATGTGTGTAACTTTAATTTATTCACAGGACAGGGTGTCAATATATTTCAGTAGAAGACAAATACAGGTTTACTGGCTTTTGGACACAGCTGCGGCCCGTCGTGGCCAGCATGGGAAACTCTTAATAGACATTGACTATAGATGAGGATCAAACCCGGGTCCTTGGGACCGATGCTGCTAACTGACAATCTACTGTATAACAGACATTGACTATAGACAAGGATCTAGGATCAAAAGCCACAGACCATTTGCGGCCCATAAGACATGAAGGTACAGCTAATAGCTGGCTTTTGGACACTACTGCGGCCCGTCGTGACCCAGCCAAACCATCTTCCGCATGTTTAGGCAGGTGGGGAAAAACTACAAAACTTGGGAAACCTATGGGAGAGCATGGGGAACTCAATACACATTGACTATAGATGAGGATCAAACCCAGGTCCTTGGGACCTATGCTGCTGCATGACACTCATTGGTACAGTCTAGCCAAGGACACAGGGTCTCTTTCTGAACAGGGTTCCAGTGGACGCTGAGCCAAACTTGTTACTTTTACATTTACAACTTTGGGGCAATTTCAATATCACCCTAATCATAATTTTTTTCACTTACTGCTTTAAACTGGTCAAGATCGTGGTGGGTCTGGTGCCACCCAAGAATACGCAGTACACAGGTTGTTGCAGGGAAACGTCAACATATTCATTCACCTTCTTAGCCAGTCCACCTTCTGCATGTGTTTGGTAGGAGGCAACCAGATGTAGAACCAAGGGAAACCAATGTAAATGTGGGGAGAACATGCAAAATGTGACCAGATGTGGGCACATTCTACGTTGTTTGTGCTGCACCTGCTCTACCAGCTTGCAGACCTGGAGGCAATTTGGAGTAGCCAACCTACCTACTTAAATGTTTTTAAAAGGTGGAAGAAACTAAAGTATCTTAGTAGGAAATCAGTGTGGAGAACATGTTAAAATTCATACACACTTGACTGGAGATGAGGTTTGATTGAAGGTCTATATGACAGGCCCTGCGATAGATTGCTGTCCTTTTCGAATTGTGTTACTGCATTGCACCCGATGATTTCTGAAGAACTGGACTCATCATGACCCTGACCAGGATAAAGCAGTGATCAAACAGTGACAGTGACAAAAAGTATGTGAACATCTAACCACAAGCTGGCTGGACATCCAACTTCAACAAACCATGGACAACTTCGAGATATGGACTAGCCTTCAGTTTTTAAGGAAGGCTTTCCACAAGGGGGTTGGATTTGTGTCCATTTAGTCAAAAGGTTATTTGTGAGGTCAGACAATAACGTTGGATGAAAAGGAGCCTGGCTCCCAGTCTACCTTCCAATTCATCCCAAATATGTTTAGTAGGGTTGGGGTCAGAGCTCTTTGCAATCCACTGGAGTTCCTCCTTAACGAACTTGTTAGACCAGATGTTCAGTCATGCTTGGACAGATGCCCAAACTGTTGTCACACAGCTGGAAATGTGTCTTAACTTAATAATTAGGAGGGCTATTCACGTTCATTTAATTTCTTTTTTTCATCCCATTGTCTCACTGCTTTAACCTGGTCAGTGTCACAGTGGGTATGGTTTCACCGAAGTCGCTGAACACAATGCAGTAACACACGCTGTACAGGATGCCAATCCATCACTGGGTCATGGTCACCCCATTTTGTCAGACATAAACAATTGTCTGAATGTAGATGTACTGTAGATGCCAGACTGGTTGACAGCCCCGTGGAGAATCAAAAATGCTTAATCCCAGCGGCAGGTGGGTGGTCACAAGCCAGAAATGTTGCAGGATAAAATAATAATAATAAATTAAACTTTGCCGCTCACGTGGCGCAGCGGTAAAAACACACGCTGTTCACCAGAGCTGAGATCTCGGATACATGGTATCGAATCCAGCTCCGCCTTACCGGCTCGAGGCTGAGTGGCTACGTTCAGATAGGGGGCGGGACTTAAAGCTGGAGAGGGACTCTCTCTCAAACTAGTGCAAATATGCCCTCTGCTGGCTGGTTGGTGGCGCCTGCATGGAGATGGGAAGGAGTGCGGCAGAGTGTGTGACGCGCAGCACTCGTCAAGTGTAGGTGATAAAGACGGTCGATTGCTGTGCACGTGTCGGAGGAGGCGTGGAGCAGCCTCCTCAGCCCCGATCAGGAGCAGGGACCAGCATTAGTGAGAGGATGATTGATGGGACGAAATTGGATGCGCTAAAGTGAGAGAAAAAATGGGTAAAAATGATAAAAATAATATAAAAAAATAAATAAATAATATAAAATAAACTTGTGCGCAAATGCGCCCTTGTGGAGGCTTTATGTCACATCTTGTAAACCACAGTGGGACCAGATTGTAGAGAGTAAAATGCATTGCTTGTGTTGCCTGGGTCACGTAAAAACTCATGGACAAAATATGGGTCGCTTGCAAAAAAGTTTGAAAAACCCTGGAGTGGCGCCCAGGTGGCGCAGCGGGATATTCCGCTAGCACACCAGCGCTGAGATTCTAAACACCCCGGTTCGAATCTCAGCTCTGCTACCGGTCGGCTGGGCATCATCTAGCGGGCACAATTGAGTCTGCCGTGTGGGAAAAAGACCGGACTAAGTGGGTAGGGTCTTCAAACGCTGTGCACGGACCCTGGTTAGCAGACCGAGGCGCCTGTGCAGAAGTGGATGAGCCTCATGTTTGAATCTACCAGGGGTTGAGGGACTGCGCACATGTCAGAGGGGGTGTGGAGCAGGCAAATATACCCTCCTCGAACGCAATCGGGATCCCCAGCAGCGGAAGACTAATTGGCTAAGCTAAATCGGGAGAAAAAGGGAGAAAATGCATAAATAAATAAAAAACCCTGGCATAATTTACCGCTGCGCCATCCGAGGAACTTTCTATTCACATACATTTGGCGATATTTACATTTACGTGTATGTGACTTACATTCGTGACCAAATACAGTCCAAGAAATTATGGGCTGAGTGCCTTGCTCAGTGGCAACCTGGCAGTATGGTGCTTGGTTCAGCAACTGCATTCAGCATATCTAAAAATTATATCTGTAAAAATGAATATAAATGATTAAATAATAATAATAAAAAATAATAATTAAATAATAAAAAAATAATCAATAAAATAACACATGACCGATGCGTCGTGCTTCATACCCATTAGCCCTGAGCCACAAATTGGCTTAATGCAGACCTCTATGTGTGTGTGTGTGTGTGTGCAGACCTCTGACACAGTGTTTCCTCTCGCTCCTGTGTTTGGATTGTAAGGGAAGGCTTGGCATAGGTTTCTGTTTACATGGTTAGTCATGGTATTGATTGGAGTTCTTATTAAAGGGATGCTCATTGATACACCATTAGCAGTCAGGTAGAAAATGCCTCATAAGCCATGGCGATTTGTTTCCTGATGAAGGCAGAGCCGCTTTCCCCCCCCCCCCCCCCCCACACACACTAATCAGTGTAGATTCCATTAAAGCATTCGCCTCTTATTCCGTGACTTCACTCTCGGGCACGCCCCATGCCCCTTCTTATCTTACACCCAAATTCAGCCCGACTCTTCCCTACATCACCTAGAATAATCCTCGTCTGAGCCTCCACGTCTTAGCAGCTGGACGTGCTGGTTTTGGGGCTCTCTTCTCTCTCCTTGGTCTGGTTGGGCGTGGGAGTGATCAGGGCAGGGACGAGCACGGTTGGGCTCGGGGTCTTGGCGTCGCGGTCCTGCAGCAGGCGGATGAGCACGGCGTGTTGGGCGTTCAGCGTGGCAGAGAGGTGAGCCGGCAGGGCTCTGAAACCGGCCGTGAGCTGCTCCACTCGCTGCTCCAGGCTCAACATCTGTCGCTCCAGATCCTCGCTGCGGTCGTTAAGCTCGGACATCAGCTCATACATGACGCTCTGCATCTACAGATGTGAGGGAAGAGGCAGGAAGAAATTTTTAATAGTTTTGTCCCTGATGACTTCACCATGATACCTGGAATAATGAATTTTAGTTGTTCAGCAGGTTGAATTGCGGACTCAACTAGGTTATAATAGAACGAAGACCGTAAAGACACATCCAAACTTTCAAACTATTCAGATTATGTGGACTCCATTGAAAAGGCTGCCAAGAAATAAGGTCAAGGAGCCAACCAAAGTTGTACCAGATGCTTGTTGATGGCTATGAAAAATGAAAGAACATATATATTTTTAATGCATTTTCTCTCCTTTTCTCCCAATTTTTAGTGCATCCAATTTTTACCCAATTGCGTTATGCTTCCTCTCTACTGATGCTGACCCCCGTCTCGATTGAAAAGAGTGAACTGACACGTGAGTAGTAGCCGACTGCATCTTTTCACCTGAACGAGGCGAGTTCATATGCGGATCAGCTCTGTGCACGGAGAGCCACACCCCGATCGCATTATCCCATCAACCAGCCAGTAGAGGTCGTAATTGCATCAGTTATAAGGAGTCCCTATCCGGCTTTTCCCTCTCTGTATGAACAAAAGTCAGCTCTGGTGTGCTAGCGTGTTTTACCGCTGCGCCACCTGAGCAGCCACAGAAGCATACTTTAACCAAGAATATTGTCATATGTTTAGAAAGGGCAAAAAAAACCTCATAAAAAAGGGGCTTTTGGCAGAGAAAAGCCAGAGAAATAGAGCAGTCGCAAAGATCGATGAAATTCGAGATTGCCATGATATACAGCACAAGGCTCTTACATGTATACCTTGCATGTAAACTTTTGGGACCGTATTCATAAAGATTCCTAGTGCAAAGAGTTGCCCCTAGTGATGAAATCCTAAAAGAATTCTTAGAACTGTCAGTAGTTCCCATTAATTCCCCCATAAAGTAAAGAGTAGATCCTAGTAGATAAAAGTTACTCATAAAGCATCTTAACCCTTAAAAGAGCTCCCAAGGTGAAAAACTGTTAGGAGTAGGAATCAGGACTTTTAAGAAGCTGAGGAGAAAATAACAGAAAGATGAAGAAGCAGAGTTAATGTGCTCCAAACACTAGTAAACACGAGTAACAGTAAGTTAATAAAACACTACAGATTAGATTGTGCAGAAATAATGTTTGTGGTTAATGCGGTCACATCTCCTACCCAGCGTAAAACTGCCATAACACCTAAATGAAAGTCATCACAACTCTAATATATTTGACAAATGGGAATAATGCAGCAGTGATGACTTGAGTTTGTCACATCCTTCCATCAAAGAAGTGATCACGCAAACAATTACAGCACTTTCAGATTTTATATCATAGTCCATTTTGTTTCTACTGGACATTCACACCCTGTAGCAAACACAGTAACTGAAGGGAGTGGAACCGTTTTATCCATTTAATATCGTATAGATAAAGCAAAACAATTATATGTATGGTAAAGAAACTAATTAAAATAAGGTAAATAAATATATATGTGTGTATGTGTGTGTGTGTGATCTGGGTAAAATAGGCTTATTATATCTGATTATTTAGAGGCTTACTAATCTGACTAATCACATTCTTCAAAAGGATGCGTCATACCTAGTAATAGGGTCAGCCCTGCCTCCTTACTGAGATAAAGGTTTTGTCCTTTCCTTGCTCAAAGTTGCTCTAGGATTGGTCCTAAATTGCTCTTAAGCAATTACCCCAAACTAGAATTTTTAAGCTCTAAGTTAGGAGCTCTCTGAGAGGATTCTTAAAAGTTTTAAGAATTTGGCCACTGACCTAACCACAGGAGCTATGAGCCAAGGGAAACAAATGGTATCACCTAGTCTAACATGAGGTCTGTCCAAAAACCTAGTGAACTCTCTACATAGATGCATTTTCCACCACCCTACACTCGCCCGAGAAGAAGGCTGTCTAAATTCTTAGATGTCTTCCTGGATGTCTTCCAATCTCCAACCCAGGACCTAGTCATCTCTCTTGATGACTCCCAGATCAGACCATCTGATAATGTAAGAAGCCTTGGTGTAGTCCTGGATAACCAGCTGACCCTCTCTCCTCATGTAGCCAACATGACAAGATCATGCCGGTTCCTCATCTACAACATCAGGAAATTCGACCATTTCTCTCCATGGAAGCTACCCAGATTCTGGTCCAGTCACTTGTAATCTCACGACTGGACTACTGCAACTCCCTCCTGGCAGGAGCTCCCATGTCTACTACTAAACCCTTGCAGCTCATTCAGAATGCAGCTGCTCGCCTGGTTTTTAACCAACCTAAACACTGCCACCCCACTGCTGCGTTCTCTTCACTGGCTTCCTGTAGCTGCACGCATTCAGTTTAAAACACTGATGCTCGCCTACAAAAGCCAAAAATGGATGAGCCCCAAGCTACCTTGGTGGTCTAACTTTGGTTCTTACAGGTTTTAGCAGATGTGTTCTTGGACTGTTGTTTACTTAAACTAGAGTAAGGTAATGTTTACTATGGAAGCACTTCTGTAAGTCGCTCTGGATAAGAGCGTCTGCTAAATGCCGAAAATGTAAATGTACATGTCTTAACATGCTGGCTACTGAGATGCCTTATTTCGAAGCGATAGTGATGAAGGCAATCCCAGCTTTCAGTGCAGCACAACTTTTCTCGCCAAAGATTTCAAATATGGTGAAATGCGAAGCAACGAACGGAATTCTCATTGATTTTTATTTATATAAAGGTGTACAAGTGTAATTTATTTGCAACTTTGAGCTTTTCAGTGACAATGGTACACAGAGGGAGATGTTAGCTGATATGCTAGCATGTTGTGTCAGCTCAGCCCATTGGTTTGAATGGCCTGAGATGAACTGTGTTAGCTTAGTAAGTCAAAACTGCAGTGACATAATCGCTGTCTGAGTAGTGTGTCTAAATAATCTGCCTCATAAGTTCTATGTCTTAGTAGAATCCTCTCTACTTAGGCAGCTGCCTAGGTAGGCAGTAGGCAGCAAGACAGCTCACTAGCTTTCCGGACAGACCAAGTGTGTAGTTTGGACAACGCCCAACTGGCACCTGTAAATTTTCTCTACTTAACATCATAGTCCAAGTGCAAAACAACAGAAACAAACTTTGGAGACAAAGCAGTCCATTAAAACTCTTTTATGTGGATAAAAAAACAACAGTCTCTAGCAGGGTGCCAGTGTGCACCTCAGGCAAATTAGGGGTAAGATATTATGACAAACCCATCAACACTCATTGAGCACTTTACTAGAAACACCTGTCTTGAACCTACATTCATTGGCCATTTTCTAAGCCATGTCTACAATACAGATAGACTTTGTGGGTACACAATTACTGATTGTAGCTCATCTGTGGCTCTGCTTAATAATGTAATTCTAATAATCGAAAGGGACTCCCCTTAGGACCCTCAGTGATTTATATATTAACATGGTAATAACATGGTGGTGTGTCGGGTCTATCAGTTTGACTGCTGTGTAATTACACTGAATGATCACTTGATTAGGAACATCTGGTTAATAACGGGTTGGTCCACCTTTTTGATTAATTAACGCATGCAGACCCCACAAGGTGGCGAACATCCTCCATACGCAACTTGACCCATGCCCGCTGCAGCAGCTTCGTTAGTTGGTGGACATTTTGCAGATTAGGGGGAGCAGATTGCATAGCCCATTCCAGCACATCCCAAACATGTTAAATGGGGTTGCAGTCAGGTGAGTTTGGGGGCCAAGGCAGTCTGAAGATGGTGCCACACTAGTGGCAACCTGTTACAGCAGGTCCTTTTTGTATTTATTTAATGTTTTTCAGACTCATTTTTTCAGAAATAACACTCCATCTGATTATACTTCCATGTGGAAGGAATACTGTGTGGACGGCATCTTTTCACCTGCACGAGGCGAGTTCATATGTGGATCAGCTTTGTGTATGAAGAGCCACACCCTGTCCACATTATTCCTTGACCTATGAGGTCCCAGCTCCGGCTTACCCACCCTGTATGAACAACAAGCCATATAGCCGTCCAGCCCAGCCGGATGGCAGAGCTCAGAGTTCAAAATGTCAGCTCTGGTACGCTAGCGTGTTTTACCGCTGCGCCACCTGAGCGGCACTGCATTACATTACTTTTTAATTTTATTTTATTTCCTTGCACTACATTGACGTGTCGTTGTGGGATGCTTGTGATGATGGTGATTGCTGCTGTAACACTGCAATTTCCCTTCGGGGATCAATGATGTAATCAATCAATCAAGAATTAATTGTCATGTTCCTCCAACCATTCCTAAATTACACAAGCCAGATAACACAGGGCATTTTCCGCTCTGTTGTCGGGAAAGACCTACTGAAGATATGGGTGCAGATGGTCAGCTAACATGTCCCTGTAGCGTTCACCATTCAAGGATAGTGGTACAATGACTAACGTTTCTTAAGTATACCAAAGTTGTTGCTGCGATACCAGTTGCAACACAACGCTCACCTCTTGGCCACCACACGTGGCCGGCCGCTGTGTGACCATCGGCTGGATGTTTGTTAATGCTTCCTCTGCTCTTGGTACACCTATGATGCCGTACTACCGGAACAGCCCACAAGTGTAGCTATTGCTGAAACATTGGCCCCATACCTCCGGGCTCCAACTATCTGTCTGCAGTCAAAGTCCCTCAAATCACTCTGTTTATCCATAGCTTGTAAATGTTGCCTTCTTCTGTGCAGTGGACCGGTCAGCACCTTATATGAGAGCTGATTGAGATATAACCACCATTTGGGGGCACATTATCGGTGATCATATGCCACCTGCCAAATTTGTCACATACAGGTTTATTTGCCACCTGTATGTGACAAATAAACCTTGATTTGAAATGCTCCTAATCCAGTGATTGTTCAGTGTATCTACATCTTCAATCTCAAATGAGATTTTGAGCTCTTGAATTTGAATCCAGTGTTGCTTTCAACCTGGCTGGGCACCTAAACAGGCACAGTTTGCAGTGCCTGAGGGGGGATAGGTTAAATGGGTTTCACTGCCGCTATGCGACTATGATGTGTCAAGTTGAGGTGCCTGCACAGAGTTTACAGAATACTGTCTTCTGTAAGTCTCCGCCACTGGCAGGTTAAAAGGTGCAACTGGTGACTGCTTGCATGTCGCAACAGTGGCTGCATGGCAGAGCTGAGATTCGAACTCTCAACCTTTCAGTTGATAGGTTAAAGATCTACCCACTAGGCTACCACAAATGGGATTGAGGTCAGGGCTCTGTGTAGGACCCGTGGAACTTAACAAACCATGTCAAGCTGGAACAGACAGGGGTTTCATCCATACTGTTGGCACAAACTCCAAACCATGTCAGTGTTTATAGAACTGATATTATAGACTTTTGGAAATGGGTGTGGCTGAAACACCAGAACTCAGTCATTAGGAGAGGCGTCCGCATACTTCTGGCCATATTTGCTTTTTGTATTTCAGACAAACTTAGAATGCTGGAGCATACCCTAGGATGGTGACAGGGATTTCCCCCAAAGGGGAACTGATGAGGGAATGCCAACGTGCCCGACAGCAACAGTAATGGAACAGATGAGTTTACATAAGCAGAGCTGAAGCACTCTCTGTGCTACACACAGTACAGGATGTAATTACTTCGCTGTCCAAGACAGTAATTACAACAAAATGATAAGGATTTCACGCATTCAAAGCATCCCAGACGTCAGAGCACTTCTCCATCAGATGCACCCGTGTACCGTTCACGTGCACCGTTCACGTTCTGTGTCTGCCTTCGCCTTGGACTCTTGATGCTGCGGGACAAACCAATAAAAGCCTGCTACATTTTAGTGGATTTTTTTCTCCTTCGGTCTCTGTCTGTCTCTCCACACACTCCCACCACCAGCCCTGCTTTAACACTGCTTCTGGTTGCTAGGAAACGTAAAGCCACAGAAACAAGCAGGTCAACATGGAAACAGAATTGCTAGGATATATTTGGCCAGGCAGAGATTCGTGTGGGGTTGGGTATTAACATGTGCCAGGTTGTGTTTTACTGTATGTATTGACGTATTTACTGTGTGCCAGCTTGGAAAGAAAAAGAAGAGGGGATGAAAAAGATGCCTGGTCACCTGGTCACGACTGAAAAACATAAACACAGTACTTATACAGGGCATCACAAGGTGTTGGAAACATTCCTTTGAGATTTTGGTCCCTGTTGACAGCGATGTATAATGTCTGAGCTGCAGGTATGTCAGCTGCACATTTATGCTGTGAATCTTCTTCTCTACCACATCCAAAATCATCCTTTGATGGATTTAGCTCAGGTGACTACTGAAGCTATTAAAGTACAAAGGTTTGTATAGAGTGCATTATCAGGCTGGAAGCTGCTATGGTGAATATGCACAATACTGGATTGGTATTAGGTGACCCAGTGTGCATAAAGAAAATGCTCCCCATATCATTACACCGCCCAGACAGGCAGGGAGTGGCTCAATAAGGTCCTGGTAGGTTGTCACAGGTATCTGGAGCCATGCTGACTGCAGTGCATCCGACAGCTGCTGCAGGGGGCATGGGGGAGGATCCATAAAGCAAACATGACGATCGAGATGGTCCCACAGATGCTCAATTGAGTTCAAGTCTGGGGAATTAGGGGGCCAGAGTAGTACTTGAAAGTCATGGTCATGCTCTTCCAACCAATGTCAGACATTTCTAGCCATGTGATATGAAGATCACATCTGCCCCCTGGATGACAGTTTTACCCATGATACTTTTACCCATTAAAGCAACGAGGAATATATGTGCAGACAGCCTATCACACACCTTATATACCCACCAAGCCAGCTCACCAAACATGCCTTCTTTCATGAGCAATGCGCCGTCGAAAGTAGGAAGTGGTCATAATAATGTGACTTGACTGTGTACAAGATCAAGGCAACACTTGGACATCATTGGAGCAAGGAACGGCAAGGGAATACTAGACTAAGCCATTCAAAGCACTAAAGCTATGTTAATACTAACAAAAACTCTATAGGTCTTTGACAGTTGATTCAAAACCAAAGTGGATTGTAGGTAAACCGCCATTTTGGAGGTATTCAGTGAGCAAGTCTGTTCTGTATTGAACCCCTAAGCATTTTACTTTTGTTCGCTTTGTTTTGATCAAATGGTACAATTATTCTTAAATACTAAACAGCTACAGCATTCAAATGAAACATTGACATTAATACAGCTCTAACATTAATACAAAAATATAATTACCAAAGTGAAGGATTTTTATAGCGCTAAGGTTATTGTGTCCACCTACAGTTTAAGAGTAACACTGTGTGCTGATGCTTCATCTAGTTTTATAACTAGATGTTTTATAACTATTTTTTTTAAATAGAGCTGCTTTTGACCCAGCCTTGCATGAACAATAAAGTATGTATAATCACATTTTTCATACGTTCTGAATTGCTACCTTTTTGTTAGATAAAGTATCGAAATCAGTTGTTACACCGTAACAATAACTGAACCCTTTTAGGTGCTATGTAGAACCGTTTTAATTTACAGCACATTAACCATTAATCGAGGAACCATTATATGATGCAAGAAACCAGTTAAGCATGCAAATAAACCACTGTCTTGACTGAAGAACCATAGTTTGTAAGGCTATGTGCAAATCAGTGGTCGACAGTAATCACACACACACACACCCATTCACCTATAGGGTAATTCAGTGTTTCCATTAACCTGACTGCATGTTAGTGGACTGTGGGAGGAAACCAGAGCTCCCGGAGGAAACCCACGCAGACATGGGGAGAACATGCAAACTTCGCACAGAAAGGACCTGGACCGCCCCGTCTGGGGATCAAACCCAGGACCTTCTTGCTGTGAGGCGACAGTGCTACCCACAGAGCCACCCGTGGACAGTAATGAAGTACAGCAATAAAATGTAAATATCTGTACTTTCTTTGCACTTGTAAGTAAACACAGACAAAACTAAGTACAAGCAGCATCAACAATACACACATTTCACACTACAAGAGGCAACACCATCACTGTTCCACCCACTCACATGCAAATTAGCTTATCAATGCAGTTAATAGACATATTAACAGTATTGATCATTTATTCAAATAACTGTCCCAGGCATCCTTGCTAAGTTTGTCTTGTTATGCTATCCGCTCATTTCACTTCTATTTCTCCAACTTTAACTGCTATGAAAGACTCTATGAAAGTGTCTTTGCTGTGTACTGTTACTTGCACTGTACCGCTGACTAAAACAATACCTCCAAAATGTTGTGTCGATGACATCTCAGGCACTTAACACACGTGACTGACAACGACCAATACAGGCTAAACCTAAAACTAAGCTAATGCTATGCTAATGCTAAATACTACATAAAAACAAGAGCACATGGTAGAAGCACAATGCTGTGCCAACAGTCCATGTAAGAAGGAGGTATTAGAAGGGTAGGAATCAGCTGAGGGGTCATAATTAGGTGATGTGGTGTGCAGAGCATGATGGGACCTGTAGTTTGTGGCATCTGCTTTTCTCTTCAAGATGCAAACTAACCATAATTATTGTAAACAATTCCTACCTGTACATTTGCATTTGACATTATTAATACAACTTATTTAGACCTAAGAAAATAAGGACCCATGTTTATGCACAATCCATGTACAGTGTATCACAAAAGTGAGTACACCCCTCACATTTCTGCAAATATTTCATTATATCTTTTCATGGGACAACACTATAGACATGAAACTTGGATATAACTTAAGAGTAGTCAGTGTACAACTTGTATAGCAGTGTAGATTTACTGTCTTCTGAAAATAACTCAACACACAGCCATTAATGTCTAAATGGCTGGCAACATAAGTGAGTACACCCAACAGTGAACATGTCCAAATTGTGCCCAAAGTGTCGATATTTTGTGTGACCACCATTATTATCCAGCACTGCCTTAACCCTCCTGGGCATGGAATTCACCAGAGCTGCACAGGTTGCTACTGGAATCCTTTTCCACTCCTCCATGATGACATCACGGAGCTGGTGGATGTTAGACACCTTGAACTCCTCCACCTTCCACTTGAGGATGCGCCACAGGTGCTCAATTGGGTTTAGTCCATCACCTTTACCTTCAGCTTCCTCAGCAAGGCAGTTGTCATCTTGGAGGTTGTGTTTGGGGTCGTTATCCTGTTGGAAAACTGCCATGAGGCCCAGTTTTCGAAGGGAGGGGATCATGCTCTGTTTCAGAATGTCACAGTACATGTTGGAATTCATGTTTCCCTCAATGAACTGCAGCTCCCCAGTGCCAGCAACACTCATGCAGCCCAAGACCATGATGCTACCACCACCATGCTTGACTGTAGGCAAGATACAGTTGTCTTGGTACTTCTCACCAGGGTGCCGCCACACATGCTGGACACCATCTGAGCCAAACAAGTTAATCTTAGTCTCGTCAGACCACAGGGCATTCCAGTAATCCATGTTCTTGGACTGCTTGTCTTCAGCAAACTGTTTGCGGGCTTTCTTGTGTGTCAGCTTCCTTCTGGGATGACGACCATGCAGACCGAGTTGATGCAGTGTGCGGCGTATGGTCTGAGCACTGACAGGCTGACCTCCCACGCCTTCAACCTCTGCAGCAATGCTGGCAGCACTCATGTGTCTATTTTTTAAAGCCAACCTCTGGATATGATGCCGAACACGTGGACTCAACTTCTTTGGTCGACCCTGGCGAAGCCTGTTCCGAGTGGAACCTGTCCTGGAAAACCGCTGTATGACCTTGGCCACCATGCTGTAGCTCAGTTTCAGGGTGTTAGCAATCTTCTTATAGCCCAGGCCATCTTTGTGGAGAGCAACAATTCTATTTCTCACATCCTCAGAGAGTTCTTTGCCATGAGGTGCCATGTTGAATATCCAGTGGCCAGTATGAGAGAATTGTACCCAAAACACCAAATTTAACAGCCCTGCTCCCCATTTACACCTGGGACCTTGACACATGACACCAGGGAGGGACAACGACACATTTGGGCACAATTTGGACATGTTCACTGTGGGGTGTACTCACTTATGTTGCCAGCTATTTAGACATTAATGGCTGTGTGTTGAGTTATTTTCAGAAGACAGTAAATCTACACTGCTATACAAGCTGTACACTGACTACTCTAAGTTATATCCAAGTTTCATGTCTATAGTGTTGTCCCATGAAAAGATATAATGAAATATTTGCAGAAATGTGAGGGGTGTACTCACTTTTGTGATACACTGTATATGCATTTTCCCCCTTTCCTCCCAATCAAGTTGTACGCAATCACCCGATTGCATTACGCTTTCTCTCTACTGATGTTGACCTCCACTCTGACTGAGGACAGCCGTGACTAACACATGCCCCCTCCGACACGTGTGCAGTAGCCGACTGCATCTTTTCACCTGCACAAGGTGAGTTCATATGTGGATCAGCTTTGTGTACAGAGAGCCACACCCTGATCAGCATGATTCCTCAACTCTGTGCAGACGTCATCAATCAGCCAGCAGAGGTCGTAATTGCATCAGTTATGAGGTCCCCTCCGGCACCCTGCCCTTGAACAACAAGCCAATCGTTGTTCGTGTAGGCGCCCAGCCTGCCAGTTTGCAGAGCTGAGATTCGAACCGGCGAGTTTGAGATGTCAGCTCTGGTGTGCTAGCGTGTTTTACCACTGTGCCACCTGAGCGCGACTTGTTAATTCTTTTGAATATTTATCTAATATTTATCTGATCACGTTTATTAAATTATGTAAATATTAACACATTTTGAGTGTGAGCATTTAGAACTTTGTTGGAAATGGGGTTTGCAGTTGTGTTCCTGTGGGTTCTCACCTTTGACAGGTCCACTAGTGTGTTGGCCTGGTCACTCAACTTTCTTTGCTCCATTTTTACACTTCGAAGCCTGCGAAAACACACACACACATCAAAGTGTATACACATATGTGTGGACATAATACATTTCAGTCGTTGCAGTCGCTATGACCCAAAAACTGGTACTTGTAGCATCAGTTTGGAAACCACACACTCATTTAGCTTATCCATTGACCTGGTACACTAAACAAGGGGTTTTCAAATTATTTTTCAAGCGACCCACATTTTGTCCATGATTTTTTATGTGACCCAGGCAACACAAGCAATGCCTCTTACTCTCTGTGGTTATCAAGATGTAACATAAAGCCTTGTTATTATTTTTCTCTGCCACCCATTTTATTCAGCTTGTGATGTTTGAAAAACCATAAGCACCACAACACTAGACACAATTCCGTACATTATACATGTCATTTAAAATGAAAAACGCTGTGTTTCTTTTAAAACACAATGCTATGCAAATGCCATATTCATGTACCAATGACCAAAACCCAGCCCTCATAAGTAAAACATGTAATACACATCCTTTATTTTAAGACATGCATATATATATATATATATATATATATATATATGTATATATATATATATATACAGTGTATCACAAAAGTGAGTACACCCCTCACATTTCTGCAGATATTTAAGTATATCTTTTCATGGGACAACACTGACAAAATGACACTTTGACACAATGAAAAGTAGTCTGTGTGCAGCTTATATAACAGTGTAAATTTATTCTTCCCTCAAAATAACTCAATATACAGCCATTAATGTCTAAACCACCGGCAACAAAAGTGAGTACACCCCTAAGAGACTACACCCCTAAATGTCCAAATTGAGCACTGCTTGTCATTTTCCCTCCAAAATGTCATGTGATTTGTTAGTGTTACTAGGTCTCAGGTGTGCATAGGGAGCAGGTGTGTTCAATTTAGTAGTACAGCTCTCACACTCTCTCATACTGGTCACTGAAAGTTCCAACATGGCACCTCATGGCAAAGAACTCTCTGAGGATCTTAAAAGACGAATTGTTGCGCTACATGAAGATGGCCAAGGCTACAAGAAGATTGCCAACACCCTGAAACTGAGCTGCAGCACAGTGGCCAAGATCATCCAGCGTTTTAAAAGAGCAGGGTCCACTCAGAACAGACCTCGCGTTGGTCGTCCAAAGAAGCTGAGTGCACGTGCTCAGCGTCACATCCAACTGCTGTCTTTGAAAGATAGGTGCAGGAGTGCTGTCAGCATTGCTGCAGAGATTGAAAAGGTGGGGGGTCAGCCTGTCAGTGCTCAGACCATACGCCGCACACTACGTCTGCATGGCTGTCACCCCAGAAGGAAGCCTCTTCTGAAGTCTCTACACAAGAAAGCCCGCAAACAGTTTGCTGAAGACATGTCAACAAAGGACATGGATTACTGGAACCATGTCCTATGGTCTGATGAGACCAAGATTAATTTGTTTGGTTCAGATGGTCTCAAGCATGTGTGGCGGCAATCAGGTGAGGAGTACAAAGATAAGTGTGTCATGCCTACAGTCAAGCATGGTGGTGGGAATGCCATGGTCTGGGGCTGCATGGGTGCAGCAGGTGTTGGGGAGTTACATTTCATTGAGGGACACATGAACTCCAATATGTACTGTGAAATACTGAAGCAAAGCATGATCCCCTCCCTCCGGAAACTGGGTCGCAGGGCAGTGTTCCAGCATGATAATGACCCCAAACACACCTCTAAGACAACCACTGCTTTATTGAAGAGGCTGAGGGTAAAGGTGATGGACTGGCCAAGCATGTCTCCAGACCTAAACCCAATAGAACATCTTTGGGGCATCCTCAAGCGGAAGGTGGAGGAGTGCAAAGTCTCGAATATCCGCCAGCTCCGTGATGTCGTCATGGAGGAGTGGAAAAGCATTCCAGTGGCAACCTGTGAAGCTCTGGTAAACTCCATGCCCAGGAGAGTTAAGGCAGTTCTGGGAAATAATGGTGGCCACACAAAATATTGACACTTCAGGAACTTTCACTAAGGGGTGTACTCACTTTTGTTGCCGGTGGTTTAGACATTAATGGCTGTATATTGAGTTATTTTGAGGGAAGAATAAATTTACACTGTTATATAAGCTGCACACAGACTACTTTTCATTGTGTCAAAGTGTCATTTTGTCAGTGTTGTCCCATGAAAAGATATACTTAAATATCTGCAGAAATGTGAGGGGTGTACTCACTTTTGTGATACACTGTATATACTCACCGATCGGCCATAACATTAAAACCACCTCCTTGTTTCTACACACATTGTCCATTTTATCAGCTTCACTTACCATATAAAAGCACTTTGTAGTTCTACGTTTACTGACTGTAGTCCATCTGTTTCTCTGCATGCTTTGTTAGCCCCCTTTCATGCTGTTCTTCAATGGTCAGGACTCTCCCAGGACCATTACAGAGCAGGTATTATTTAGGTGGTGGATCATTCTCAGCACTGCAGTGACACTGACATGGTGGTGGTGTGTTAGTGTGTGTTGTGCTGGTATGAGTAGATCAGACACAGCAGTCACTGTCCACTCTATTAGACACTCCTACCTAGTTGGTCCACCTTGTAAATGTAAAGTCAGAGACGATCGCTCAGCTATTGCTGCTGTTTGAGTTGGTCATCTTCTAGACCTTCATCAGCGGTCACAGTACGCTGCCCACAGGGCGCTGTTGGCTGGATATTTTTGATTGGTGGACTATCTCAGTCCAGCAGTGACAGTGAGATGTTTAAAAACTCTATCAGCATTGCTGTGTCTTATCCACTCATACCAGCACAACACACACTAACACACCACCACCATGTCATTGTCACTGCAGTGCTGAGAATGACCCACCACCTAAATAATACCTGCTCTGTGGTGGTCCTGGGAGAGTCCTGACCATTGAAGAACAGGGTGAAAGCAGGCTACAAAAATGTAGAGAAACGGATGGACTACAGTCAGTAATTGTAGAACTACAAAGTGCTTCTATATGGTAAGTGGAGCTCATAACATGGACAGTGTGTGTAGAAACAAGGAGGTGGTTTTAATGTTATGGCTGATCAGTGTATATTAACCAGGTTCTCTACTGCTGAAATCCAGGGTTCGAATACTCAGCAGTGCTGTTGGCCATTCAGGCATCTACATACAGACTGATTGGCTATGTTTGGGGAACAAAAGAATGGCCAAGGCTCTGTAATGAATTGGCATCCTTTTCAGAGTGTGTTACTGCATTGTGCCCAGTGATTACAGGGAAACTGTACACGTTGCAATCCTGATCAGGATAATGACGTGGTAAAACGTAAAAATTAAATGAGGAAAAAAACCTTGTGCACTGTTTAGGTAAATCATATAATGTATTTATTTGTGGGATGTCTTTATTGGGGGAAAAAAATAATAAAAAAAATCCAGGAGCAGCTTGTTTGTTTACATTTCCCCACAATTTGAATACAGTTTAAAATCTTATAATTGCAGTGTGCAGATTGAACTGTCACATTATTGGAATGTTTCTATTCTCAGCTTGATATCATTAAATTTTATCATCCACTTTGTCCTGGTCAGGACCACGGTGGGTCTGGTTTTACTGGGTTTGGAATCATTGGGTGCAGGGCGGGAACACAGCCTGGACAGGGCAGTTGTATCCTAGTGGTTAAGGCACTGGACTAGTAATCGAAATGTCGCTGGTTCAGGTCCCACTAATGCCAGGTTGCCACTGTTGGGCCCTTGAGCAAGGCCCTTAACCCTCAATTGCTTTGACAGTATACTGTCACAGTAGTGTAAGTCTCTTTGGATAAAAGTGTCTCCTAAATGCCAAAAATTTAAATGTAATGTGCCAATCCGTCACAGCCATCCCTCCTCAGAGACGGCCAATTTTGTCTGTGTAAACGCCCAGCTGGCCAATAGCCCAGGTTCGAATCTTAGCGGTGGTGGGCTGGCATAATAGACCGCTGTGCCACTGACCAGACTTTCCATGATGGAAACCTTCTTACTAGCTAACCAATCAGAAACTGTGAGACCACATGTTTCCTCTACATTCTACAAAGAAAACATGCTGATTGTCCATCTAGGAGATTGAAAGCCCTAGGAATCTGGATTCCGCACAAGGCTAACAGCATGAGAGGTTGACGTGGCAAAAAGGGCACTGCAATTGTAAGTGCTTTCTTAGATGAACAATCTATTAGCAAAGCAGGGGGTGTAATAGCAGATGCTGTATGAGCATAAGAAAGGCAAAGCATATGTCTCAAAAAATACATCTAGGGACAGGGTTTAGAAAGGTACATTTTGTTCCTGTAGTAACATGCTGAGAGCTTCTGCTACCAAATGGTGCTACATTATTTGTGCGATACCTAGTGAGCTGCCTTGCTGCCTAATGTCTATCTAGGCTGCTTCCTAAATAGAGAGGATTCTAATAAGACATTGAAGTTATAAGGCTGATTATTTAGATGAACTACTTAGCGATTACGTCCCTGCAGTTTTTGCTTACTAAGCTAACATAGTTAGCCTCAGGTCATTTAAACCAATTGGCTGAGGCGACACAACCCGCTAGCATTTCAGCTAACATCTCCCTCCGTGTACCGACAACGCTTAAATTGTCAATGACAAGCCTGAATTTGCAAATAAATCACACTTGTTCACCTTTATACAATTAAAAATCAATGATAATTTATTTACATCTGCATTCGTCAGCCATATTTGTGATTTTTTGTGAGAAAAGTTGTGCCGCACTGAATGCTGGGATTGCCTTCACCACTAAGGGAGCATCGGATGCTGCTTCATTATTCAGCTCTGAAATAAGGCACCTCAGTAGGCAGCATTTTAAGACGTCTAAGAATTTAGACAGCCTTCCTCTCGGGAGCTCATAGGATGATGGGCAGAAGGTCGCTGGTTCAAATCCCACTACTGCCAGGTTGCCACTGTTGGGCCCTTGAGCAAGGCCCTTAACCCTCAATTGCTTAGACTGTAAGTCGTTTTAGATAAAAGCGTCTGCCAAATGCCGAAAATGTAAATGTAAAGTAGGCAGTTGTAGTAACATGCTGAGAGCTTCTGCTACCAAGTGGTGCTACATTATTTGTGCGATACCTAGTGAGCTGCCTTGCTGCCTAATGTCTATCTAGGCAGCTTCCTAAATAGAGAGGATTCTAATAAGACATTGAAGTTGTAAGGCTGATTATTTAGATGCACTACTTAAACAGAGTTTGTGAGAAACCCCGCACTGAATGCTGGGATTGCCTTCACCACTAAGGGAGCATCGGATGCTGCCTCATTATTCAGCTTTGAAATAAGGCACCTCAGTAGGCAGCATTTTAAGACGTCTAAGAATTTAGACAGCCTTCCTCTCGGGAGCTCGTAGGATGATGGGCAGTTGTAGCCTCATGGTTAAGGTACTGGACTAGTAAGCAGAAGGTCACTGGTTCAAATCCCACTACTGCCAGGTTGCCACTGTTGGGCCCTTGAGCAAGGCCCTTAACCCTCAGTTGCTTACATGCTTTACATGTAAATGTAAAGTAGGCAGTTGTAGCCTTATGGCTAAGGTACTGGACTAGTAAGCAGAAGGTCACTGGTTCAAATCCCACTACTGCCAGGTTGCCACTGTTGGGCCCTTAACCCTCAATTGTTTAGACTGCAAGTCGCTTTAGATAAAAGCATCTGCTAAATGCCAAAAATGTAAATTTAAAGTAGGCAGTTGTAGCCTAGCAGTTAAGGTACTGGACTAGTTATTGAAAGGTCGCTGGCAGGTTGTCACTGTTGGGCCCTTGAGCAAGGCCCTTAACCCTGGGTTGCTTAATCAATATACTGTCACAGTACTGAAAGTCGCTTTGGATAAAAGTGTCTGCTAAATGGCAAAAATGTAAATGACGTAAAATGCTGTTTATGTAGAGAGCTCACTAGGTTTTCAGACAGACCCCATGTGTCTAATAGCAGGTACAGCATTGGTCCTCCAGCTGTTTAGAATATAAACAGGAACACTATAGGACCGGAAATATCTACACCCTTCCTTTTCTTTAAGGATAAAATTTTGGGTTCAGTTGTGCATAATGTGTGTATGTTGGATTTGCTCACTGGTGGATGGCTTGCAGGAACTGCCTCTGATGCTTGCGCACACGCGAGTGGTCGATCTTCTTCATCAGCTTGGTGTGTTTGTAGATCAGCCAGGTTTCCCGGAGAACGTTGGCAGCTGCGTTCTTTATCTGTAGGGACATGATGCCATAACAACTCCATTAGCAACAGCTCGCATTCAAGTACAGGATGACCTCATGTAGAGGTCTGGGTACATAAACTCCTGATACAAATACACACCCTCACAAAGCCAAAAGAGTAGCAAGATGTCTGGCAGCCTTGGTAAAGATTGGTAAAAGACGTCATGTAAATATCTCAACCAGCAGACTGTTGTGCGTTTACAATTACAATAAAAAGGCACCCCCACTGAAAAAAATAGGATCCCCACTGACCAGATGTTATTTGGCAGTTCTCAGCACTGCAGTGAGACTAACATGGCAGTAACATGGTTTTGCTATGAGTTTAGCAGGTGCAGCAGTGACACACACTACCAGGTAATTACCATGTTAGTGTCATGGCAGTGCAGCGATTGCGAATGGCCCACCCAAGCATCATCTGGTCAACACACACACATACACAAACTCCGATCAGCCATAACATTAAAACCACCTCCTTGTTTTTACACTCACTGTCCATTTTATCAGCTCCACTTACCATATAGGAGCACTTTGTAGTTCTACAATTACTGACTGTAGTCCATCTGTTTCTCTACATACTTTTTAGCCTGCTTTCACCCTGTTCTTCAATGGTCAGGACCCACTGGACCACCACAGAGCAGGTATTATTGTTTTTAAATACCATGTCCACTCACTGTCCACTCTATTAGACACTCCTACCTAGTTGGTCCACCTTGTAGATGTATAATCAGAGACGATCACTCATCTATTGCTGCTGTTTAAGTTTGTCATCTTCTAGACCTTCATCAGTGGTCACAGGACGCTGCCCATGGGGCACTGTTGGCTGGATATGTTTGCTTGGTGGACTATTCTCAGTCCAGCAGTGACAGTGAGGTGTTTAAAAACTCCAGCAGCATTGCTGTGTCTTATCCACTCATACCAGCACAGCACACACTAACATACCACCACCAGGTCAGTGTCACTGCAGTGCTGAGAATGACCCACCACCCAAATATTACCTGCTCTGTAGTGGTCCTGTGGGGGTCCTGACCATTAAAGAACAGCATGAAAGGGGGCTAACAAAGCATGCAGAGAAAGAGATGGACTACAGTCAGTAAAGTGCTTGTATATGGTAAGTGGAGCTGATAAAATGGACAATGTGTGTAGAAACAAGGAGGTGGTTTTAATTTTATGGCTGATCGGTGTATATATACACACACAAACAGTTGTCCCCAAGCCAAGGAATCGAAGATTTTGAAATGAGCAGGCTGTGTGGCAAACAAAAGAGTCCACAAGAAATTACCCAGATGACCCAGGAGTCTTGAGGCTCTTGAGAAAGGCTGCTCTGGATTCTATAATTTCATAAAAAAATGTAGGAGTAGACTTAATGCTGTTCTGTTGGCAAAGGGAGGTTATAATGATCTTTAAAAACAAAACTTCAGTGAAAAGTTTCACAGTAAAGGTAGTAAAAATTTTATTAGGACAGATGTGCCGAATTGCCAGATGCACCTTTACAGATTATGATACGAATGGAATAAAGAACATAAATTATTCCCTACATTAAAGTTCCACTTGTTATTCCAGTCAGATGTCAGAACTTGACTGAGTTTTACCAGTCCATACTGGTCCAGCAGTATCTTTGGTAGGCTAAAGGCACTGACATGACAAATTTGAAAGGTGGCTTGGTGGGTAGCACTGTCGCCTCGAAGCAAAAAGGTCTTGGGTTCGATTCCCAGGTGGAGCAGTCCAGGGAGTTTCTGTATGGAGTTTGCATGTTCTCCTTGTGTGCTCTGGTTTCCTCCCACAGTCCAAAGACATGCATTTAGGCTTGTTATTACAAGTAAGATGTCAGAACTTGACTGAGTTTTACCAGTCCATACTGGTCCAACAGTATCTTTGGTAGGCTAAAGGCACTGACATGACACATTTGAAGGGTGGCTTGGTGGGTAGCACTGTTGCCTCGAAGCAAAAAGGTCTTTGGTTCGATTCCCAGGTGGAGCAGTCCAGGGTGTTTCTGTATGGAGTTTGCATGTTCTCCTTGTGTTCCTCCCACAGTCCAAAGACATGCATTTAGGCTAAATGGAAATAGACTGCTTTGGGTGTAAATGTGTGTGTTTGGCATGTGATGGACTGGCAACTTGTCTATACTTTTTGCCTGGTAATTTGTACCCACCTTGACCCTAAATCGGAGTGCTTAATGACCTCTTTAAGCAGATAAAAGCATAAATTCCTTGCTAAATTTAAACACGGTTTGACAAAAACAAAGTAGGAAGGACAAGATTTGAATGAGAAACAAGTGAGATGAACAAACGAGATTGGAATGAGAATCAAGGAAAATGACTGAGGAGACTTCAAAGGGGTACGGCTCACTGAATTACGTCCTCCTTGGGCAGCGAAGGTAAAACAGAGGCATGCCATTTTTAATAAGTTCTTAATTTGCCAGTGCTCCACTAGACACTGGGAGGCATGGGGCGGTGCATTTATTGGCTCCAAATTTAGCATGACAGCGCTTTGATTAAAGAGTGGAGGTTAGTGTTTTTAATGAAATGAGTGCGCAAGTTCAGCCCCAGCCTCAGCACAAATCAAATTTGAAAAAGAGCAGGAGACATTCCAAAGTCATCAAGTCCAAATTAATACTCGAGTGGTGCTAATCAGCATGGCCGGATATACAGCTATTGTTGAAACCTTCCAGACTGACGTCCCAGTGCCATTCATGCCAGTCATGAGGATATGATATTTATAGTTTTACCTTGTATGTCTACAACATGTTATAAATGTCAGGATAGGTCGGGACAATTTAAAAGTAGGAACACTGTAAAATGTTCAAAAAACATCCTAAACAGGTGATGCAATCGTGCTTAGGCATAAAATGAGCATCCAGGAAAAGCCTATGCAAAAATCAGGTTTGTCACAACCCAGAAGCCTCCAACAACATGGTATTTTGACTTATCATGCCCTTATTATAGGCCCTACCAAATTCACGACCGGAAATTGCGTCAGGAACCATTATTAAATGAGCCTTTTGCTGCTCAGGTGGTGCAGCGGTAAAAACACACACTTGAACCGGAGCTGGACTCTCGAATACATCGTATCGAATCTCAGCTCTGCCTGCTGGCTAAGGCTGAGTGGCCACATGAACACCGATTGGCCTGTTGTTCAGATATGGGCGGGACAAAGCCATATGGGGTCTCCCTCCCATGACTGGTGCAATTACGACCTTTGCTGGCTGACTGATGGTGCCTGCACAGAGATGATAAAAGAGTGCTGTCAGGGTGTGTCTCTCCATACACAACGCTGAGCTGCACTGCACTCGTCAAAGTGCAGGTGATAAGATGCATACGGCATGCTGCCCACGTGTCAAACATGGACGAGAAATGTTGTCATTTACATTTTGAGCATTTAGCAGACACGTTTTATCCAAAGTGACTTACAATTATGACTGAATACAGTTTGAGCAACTGAAAGACCATGCTCAGGGGCCCAACAGTCGTGGTGGTAAGGGTTGAATCGGCAACTTTATGATTACTAGTCTAGTATCTTAACCACTGAGCCACCACTCCGTCTCAACATTCGTGCAAGCTTCTTGGGTGTTGCTTGTTGGGTGGGTGAGGGGGCAGCAGCACAGCCTTTGCCTGGACAAAGAGAGGTGAAGTAAAATTTAACCTAAGAAAAAGGATGCACCAGGACTAAGGACTAGCCTTCTAGTCCTAGAAGTGGACTGTTGCTGCAATGTACAAAAGTATACAAAGTTTTAACAAACTGACATTTTAGACATTGTGTTCTCTGAGCTAGAAAAGAGAAACATTCCAAATCCAGGGTCAGACGTGGTGTGGGGGTGTATTTGGGACCCATGGCGTGTGTAACCTGCACATCTGTCCCTTGTGAAAATGTGTGGCACATCACAAAGCTTTGTGCACAGTGGTACAGGCATGAAAATGACAATGTTGCAAACAAAACTGACTTGCAAAGATTTAATCAAGGTAGATCAATAGATGTAAAAAGGTACTACAAAAAGTGTAAAATCGCGAGTAAATATGCAGCAAAATTAGTATTTATTTATTTATTAAGGACAAAACAGGTAGTTACTGGAAACACAAGATTCATCAGTTCAAGTTTTTAATGTCAAACACAGTCCCATTCAATTTTGTATCTCCAATTCACTTCACTTGCATGACTTTGGACTGAGGGAGAAAACTGGAGCTCCTGGCAGAAACCCACACAGACACAGGAAGAACATGCAAATTTCACATAGGAAGGACCTGGACCACTCCACCTGGGAATCAAACCCAGGACCTTCTTGCTGTGAGGCAACCCACAATGGAGAAAGTGGATAGAATAGAGATAGTGCAAGAAGGACTGGGTGTCCCAATATGAAATGCCGCTCTCAGAAATAGACCAGACAGGGGAATATTAGAACCCGCTGGCTCAGCCCTGCATGGACAAAACTCCTACCCCACCAATTGGTGCCACCCATTTATTAAATGTTCTTATGGATGGGTTCGCTACAGAGAAGGGACAGGGACACTGCGCCACCACTGGGGCAATTTTTTCTCCTATTTCAGAAGGCACAAAACACCACAAGGACAGGGGCAGTTTGCAAAAAACAAAACATCCCAGACCGGATATGGAGAAAATTTGCAACAATGGTGCATTTTCTCAGAAGTGTCTGATCTATCACTTTCATGATTTCACCATTACAAAGAGACTAGGCCCAAATTGTGTCTACGGGAAAACTGCAAGGTAAAAAACACTGCTAACCTGGAAACAACAATAAGCCTCGTATCACATTTAAAAAAAAACCAAACCCTTGATGACCACCAGGGCTTTTTTTTAATAATGTCTTGTGGATTGATGAGTTAAAAGAGAACGTTTTTCAAATCATAGGTTCTGTTACATGTAGTGTAAAGCTAACATAGCATTCTACAATTAAAACATCACCTCTGTGCCTCATCTGCCAGCCAAACTAGGCAGAGCAGAGGAAAACAAGGTACAGATGAGAGAAGCAATTAGGAGAGATTAACTGTGCCCCCATGCCCAAAATAGGGATAAAACTCCTTACATGGAGTCCACCACATTACGTCTTTGGCCATATTACTGTGTAATGTAAGGTCTCCAGAGATTAGTTGCAGGCCTTACAACAAGCAACAGCTGATGACTGCACAAGAGAAAATTCTAGTAAGAGGGAGCAGAACAACTAAAAACAATGACAGCGTTCAGGATAATGGCAGATAGTAAAATACTTATTGGCTGTGACATCCCAGACCGGATATGGAGAAAAACTTGCAACAGTGGTGCATTTTCCCAGAGGTGACCATTAGAAAGAGACTAGACCAAAATTGTGTCCATGGAAAAGCTACAAAGGAAAAACCACCGCTAGCCGGAAACAACAATAAGCCTCGACACATACAAACACTTGATGACCTGATGACCACCAAGCCTTTTGTAAAAATGTCTTGTGGATTGATGCTTCAAAAGAGGACAATTTTTCAAATGATAGGTTCTGTTACATGTTGTGTAAAGCTAACACAGCATTCTACAATTAGAACATCACACAACTGTTTAACATATTGATTGTAATGAAAGTGTGAGGATGCTTTGCTGCATCAGAGCCTAGACAACTTGCCATAATTGCAATCATTCTGGAATCCCTGGATCCCAGCAAAAGTGGGCTAGAGTAATTTACCACTGTGCCTTACATATTACATATTCTAATTAAAAAGACGATTCTTTCTTATCGTACAATGAATGCAAAGTCCTTTATAAATCAGACCCACATGCCAATTTAGAGCTTCTAAACGTTTCAGAAAGCTCATCAAATGATTTGTAATTTAAGAATAAATCTATTTTTATTTTTTTTTGTAAATTAGCATGACTTGATTATGTTCGTCTGTCAGCTGTCAGATTCTCCTAATCACAAAGCCATTTAACTCCAGACTGAGTCTATTAAACACACTCGCTTTATGTTCCAGCTAGTTACACTGCGACGCTGCTGTCAGATCCGAACGAAACATATCATTTCAATCAAAGTCATTTGAGTGGCGTGGTTTTCCAGTGCGATGTTATTTAAAGAGGGTGCAGAGCAAATCAAACATACCGCAAAGCTCCTCCGCTAAATTGGCTTCCAGCAGGGGTGTGCCATTCTTTTAATGGAATCAGGCTGACAGGAAATTATTACATGACGGTGAATAAAAAATAAACAGTTTGCATAGCGCTGTATCAGTGCCAGCCAGCTCTGCATTCACTGAGAGCAAAATAAAAATCAAATAAATGATTCAGAACAGACTTTATTGTCAGAAGCTACTGGGTGATATTTTCTCACAATAAGACATAAATAAATAATATTTGAATATGATTATTCTAACCATACAACAAAAAAATCAAATGAGCAATAAATGCACTATTAGGCCAAAGGTATATAGTCACCAACTATAAGCTTGTTGGGCATACCTTTTCAAAACCAAAAGCATTACCATGGAGCTGCCCCATGGACATGTGCCACCACTGGGGCAATACGTTCCCCTATCTCTTCATTACAAGGCCCAGAATGCCACAAGGACAGGGGCAGTTTGAAAAAACCAAAAAGAATGCTAACATCCCATGTCAGTGAAAAACTGGCATCATGACTTTTGAGAAAAGCAAGTGAGCATACAAAAGAAGCTGGCTAGAATGACAGGGAGAAGCTGTGATATATAGGGGGACTTCCACCTGGAGCTTGTCAACACTAAAGGCCTCAGCATACTTCATGCGGAGACGGCGTTCGCCTGGCTTCGGCGACCAATGTGACGTAATAGCGGAGAAAGCGAACAACCACGGACGTCGCGCGGAGGCTTCGCTCGCCTTGTCGCGCACATGGAAGCTGGGCGAACTCCGCGGACGACGTCACTCCGCGACAACGCCTGTGATTGGTCGGTTAAAAAAAGTGTGCGCCATGAAAACAAACATGGATTTTGAGGAGCGTCTCAACTGTGATCATCGGCTACGTCCGAATTCGCTACTATGAAAGTATGAAACTGAACAGTACACAGTAGCGGGTAGTGTGTCAGAATACGTAGTACTCATTAAACAGTATGCGAAAAGTACCCGGATAATCTACTGCTTAGGCAGCATTTTTGTGTATGCAAACACAGCACACTTGCGTACTGAAAGAGCTTCTGTACCGGCCAAGCAGTGCGCACCGCCTCTAATTTAGTACGTACAGTTTAACTGTGTGATTCTGGACGCAGCCATCGTTTTTCGGTAGTCATGGAACTTAACATTGCAGCTGTGGAGCATACGCGACAGGCAAAACCAGACCGCTAGAAGTATGCCAGCTTGTAAGCTCGCAAAGGTGCGTTCGGCTTCGTGCGATGCTCGCGAACTCAGTTTCGATGTTAGTATGCGGCAGCCTTAACAAGGCACAGGTGATTGACAGATCACATGCTACTGCGCCTCCATGCCCAAAATAGGAACAAGACTCCTTACACAACACAATTGGCTTGAGACAAGTCCCTGAATGTCCTTGAGTGGCCAGTCTTTCAACATAATGTTCTGCCTAGAGTTCAAGGCTATGTCTTTTACTTAACAGTCAGGTCATAAAGACTTGATTTATGCAGTAATATAGAGATAGCTGTTCATCCAGGACTTCTGGACCTCTTTAGAGTGTCTGTTGGGTTCTTTCTAACCTGTCTGAATGGATGCCGAATTTGGCTGGACAGCCAACTCTACAAAGGTTCAGGGTTGTGCCAAGCTTCTGCCAATTGAAAATTATTGAGGCCACTGTTGCACTGGGCACACTCAAAGCCTTATATATCACTTATACTTATATCCTTGCCCTGATCTACAACTCTGACCATGGAGATTCACAGACAGTTGACTGGACTTCATGGCTTGGGTTTTGTCCTGACTGTGAGGTGTAAATACAAGGGATCTTCATAAAGTTTCCACACTTTTATATTTTGGTTGGAAACGGTGAGGGTGGGAGGAGTAGTAATTGGTCGTGTCTGAGAGACTGAGAGAGAGCTTATGGTCCGGATTTAGCGTCATCTGATTTCCATCTTTTTGGACGCTCAAAGAAGCTTTAAGGAGAAGAAGATTTTCATGTGATGATGATGTGAATGCAGCGGTGCATCAGTAGCTACGCACTCAACCACGCTGGGAAAAATGTATCAGAAGATGACTATGTAGGAAAGTGATGTAAATTGTTTCTGAAATTCTTAATAAATAGAGTAAAAAAAAGTGCAGAAAATGTTTGAAGAACCCTCATAGTAGCTTCTTACAGAACTGCCTTTCCAAGCTGTGTTCAATCGATTCAGATTTTAACATCTGCCTTCTAGGCATATCTCAAGGATAACTAAAGCTAGCAAAATGTACCTGACCACAATTTGAGTTGCCACAGCAATGATATTTTTGAAGAAGAAAATATTCAGTCTGAATAAATGGGTAAAATGCCAATTATAGCCACTCAAAATCAATTCTACACAATCTGTGACACAACAGTGTGCAAAAAGCCATGTGTTCTCAATATATTTACTGTTTATTTGGACTTAAAATTAGATTAGATTTTGGAATCAGGCAAGAAGTCTAAAGTTTGTAGTTAGAAGAGAAGTGGGGCTACTTCACAACAGGGTTTCCAGTCTAATGGCATAAATACAAACTGGATATAGCAAACAGCACTGTTTTTATTTGGCAGCAGGTAAAAGCAATTGTATTAACTCCTGCTGGCTGCCTCATGTAGTGAATAATTGGAATGCACATAACCGCACTGCTGTGTGGATTATATATGGATTTACTGCTCTGCCATAAAATAGCTGTAGCACTGTTAATGGTTTCCAAACTATTACAGAATATTCTTGACATTTATATACATTAAGGAGAAATATTTGTTTAGTTTCCTGTAAAATCTAAAGTGGATGATGTTCATTTTAATGATCAGTACAATAACTGTGTGGTAATTTCTTAAATAGATGTATTTACTTAATAAATAAATAAAATCTTAAGTCAGTGACAATAAAATAATACCTCTTTATAAACATACACTAATACAAATTTCTGAAAAAGCTAGAAGAGGAGCATGTTTACCACTGTGTTGCATACATGATCAGATTTAAACGCAAGGCACCAAGTGACAAGTCTGGATCAGTCTGTCACCTGCACTAGCACTGTCGCCTCAAAGCAAGAAGGTCCTGGGTTCGATCCCCAGCCGGGATGGTCCGGGTCCTTTTTGTGCGGAGTTTGCATGTTCTCACCGTGTCTGCGTGGGTTTCCTCTGGGAGCTCCGGTTTCCTCCCACAGTCCAAAAACATGCAGTCAGGTTAATTGGAGACACTGAATTGCCCTATAGGTGAATGGGTGTGTCTATGTGTGTGTCTGCCTTGCGATGGACTGACGCCCCGTCCAGGGTGTTACTGTGTTACTCTATTTTCTAAAGCTATGCTATTGTAACAGGTGCCGAATGTGGCTTTTGTCCTGAGGAAACAAGCAGGGATGCTTTAAAAAGCGGCATCTTTTATTTGTTACCTGTGTTGCGGATACAAGGGGCCGAAATGAGCTTTCTCTGGCGGGTGAGGAGCTCAGTAATACGGGAGGAGCTCGGAGTAGAACCGCTGCTCCTTCGCATGGAGAGGAGCCAGTTGAGGTGGTTCGAGCATCTGATAAGGATGCCTCTTGGACGCCTCCCTTTGGAGGTATGGGAATGCCTGGGGATCCTACCAGAGGAGCTGGTAGAAGCGGCAGGGGAGAGAGATGCCTGGGACTCTTTGCTTGCACTGTTGCCACCGTGACCCTGAATGGATAAGAGGAACAGATGATGATGATGTTGTTGACTATTTCAGTGCCTTCACAGTGCAAGTTACCCATGTCATGGGTGCTTATATAACCCCACACCATGACCCCATACCCTGGCTTTTGAAGGTTTTAAAATCCCTAAATCTTTTGATGTTGTTATGCACTGTTGAAGGTAAAACATAAAATCCTAACAATATCCAGTTGGGAAAATATCTTCTTATCTGTTGGATCATTTGCTGACGTCGGGACTGCACTTACGAATGTTACCCGCTGTGAGAAGCCTCATTTTATTTTTATTTCCAGTCACATTTGTTCTGTTTCCTTTAAACTCTTCCATTTTTACCCAGGTTTGCTTTCTCTGTGCGTGTACTTGAGAGGTTTCCTAGTCAGAGTGACGGGGTATGGTAATTTCCTGGCATCACACTTGTAGGCACCCTGCTGGGTTCCGAGTAGGATGTGGGAGAATTCCTGGGTTATTGGCATGGATAGAAGTTTCGCATGTTCTTTCTATAGCAAGCTATAGATAAACATTTGAAAAAAATCCAGACACCTGAATAGGCTTTGCTTCTGGTAGGGAAGTGTTTGTGAAGAGGGATTCTTGACTGCTACTTCAAACTACTTCAACCTTCCCATGGTCCACCACCTAAGAAGACAAAGCAGGAACACCCAGAACAGGGCTGCAATCAGCCCAGGGCAACACATACCCACACCAAAGAGCAATTTAGAGCAGCCAATCAACCCTCTGCAACTCTCTGGATAGTAGGCTGAAACTAGAGTTGCCTATAATCTCTATGAGGGATGCTCAGAACAGTTCAGACCCAGCTTCCCAGAACCCATGTACACTATATTGCCAAAAGTATACACTCGTCTGCCTTCACACGCATATGAACTTGAGTGACGTCCCATTCTTAATCCACAGGGTTTAATATGATGTCGGCCCACCCATTGCAGCTATAACAGCTTCAACTCTTCTGGGAAGGCTTTCCAGAAGGTTTAGGAGTGTGTTTATGGGAATTTTTGACCATTCTTCCAGAAGCGCATTTGTGAGGTCAGACACTGATGTTGGACGAGAAGGCCTGGCTCGCAGTCTCCGCTCTAATTCATCCCAAAGGTGTTCTATCGGGTTGAGGTCAGGACTCTGTGCAGGCTAGTCAAGTTCTTCCACACCAAACTCGCTCATCCATGTCTTTATGGACCTTGCTTTGTGCACTGGTGTGCAGTCATGTTGGAACAGGAAGGGGCCATCCTCAAACTGTTCCCACAAAGTTGGGCGCATGAAATTGTCTAAAATCTCTTGGTATGCTGAAGCATTAAGAGTTCCTTTCACTGGAACTAAGGGGCCGAGCCTGAAAAACAACCCACACCGTAATCCCCCCTCCACCAAACTTTACACTTGGCACAATGCAGTCAGACAAGTACCGTTCTCCTGGCAACCACCAAACCCAGACTCATCCATCGGATTGCCAGACGGAGAAGCGTGATTCGTCACTCTAGAGAACACGTCTCCACTGCTCTAGAGTCCAGTGGCGGCGTGCTTTACACCACTGCATCCGGCGCAAGGTAAGGCTTGGATGCAGCTGCTCGGCCATGGAAACCCATTCCATGAAGCTCTCTACACACTGTTCTTGAGCTAATCTGAAGGCCACATGAAGTTTGGAGGTCTGTAGTGATTGACTGCAGAAAGTTGGTGACCTCTGCGCACTATGCACCTCAGCATCCGCTGACCCCGCTCTGTCATTTTACGTGGCCTAACAGTTCGTGGCTGAGTTGCTGTCGTTCCCAATCACTTCCACTTTGTTATAATACCACTGACAGTCGACTGTGGAATATTTAGTAGTGAGGAAATTTCATGACTGCACTTGTTGCACAGGTGGCATCCTATCACGGTACCACACTGGAATTCACTGAGCTCCTGAGAGGGACCCATTCTTTCACAAATGTTTGTAGATGCAGTCAGCATGCCTATGTGCTTGGTTTTATACACCTGTGGCCATGGAAGTGATTGGAACACCTGAATTCAATGATTTGGATGGGTGAGTGAATACTTTTGGCAATATATTGTAGCTATGCAGAACCCACTCTATCAGCTGCACCACAGTTGTGGTGTAAACATTTCAGAGTGTACAGTGGATTAAAGGCAAGCACTGTGGCATAGCTGGTTTGTTCCTAACATTCAGTCACTGTCTATTAGGAGTTAGGAGGTTACTACGGGTCTGTTTGAAAACCTAGTGAGCACTCTACATAGTGTGTCATAAGTAGTGTGTCTGAATAATCTGCCTTATGGGTTCGATGTCCTATTAAAATCCTCTCTACTTAGGCAGCTGCCTAGGTAAGAAGTAGGCAGCAAGCCAGCTCACTTGGTTTTCTGACCGACCCAATGTTTGTATTCCAGGCACACATTCCAAAACAGACAAAAGGATAATTGGCTACTTTAACTTGCATGTAATAGATGGGTGTGTGTTCCACTGTAATGCGGGAATTCCTCGCTACTGTAGGTTGTACCTACCGGGAAGTCCCACTCCAAATGCCTGGCCAGAAAAGAAAAGGGATGATCGCCCCACAGAAACATAAGCCTACTTGACCACAGAGGAAAGTAGAAAGTAATAAGAACAAAGGTGAAAACTGTGTTATCACAGCACTAGAAACACTTTCCACTGGTGCTAGATAACTCTTATTTCGGGGAAAAAAGAGATTAAAAAGAGAGGAGCTCAGTATACACCAAGCGGCAATTCCAAAGAACAGCCTAGCCTACAAAGAACAACCCTAACCCTAACCCCAAACCCTAACCCATCCAGTGTGTTTGAGTTCATCATAAAGGTTTACAGAATGCCAGCATGTGAGCCAGGGAAACCCTCTGAATTTCATCTATACACATACAGTGGTACCTCGGAACTCGACGTCACTTGGTTCTGGAAGTGGCGTCAAGTTTAAAAGGCGTTGAGTTTCGAGGTATTTTTTTTCATAAGGATGTATGGAAAACCTGTTCCGTGGTCCCGTTAATCTGCAAATATTTTAGGCTAATGTAAAATAATGGGGTTGTTTTGACACTTATACACTGAAATAACACAAATATAATATAAAAAAACACTGAAATAAAAAATAAAAAAAAACAATAAAACCAGCACTTTACTTCTTTATTGTTTCCTTATGCTTCTTGATCATGAAGATGCTTGATCTTGGAATACCGTATTCCTTAGTGAGTTCAGTAAAGGCGCATTCACATGAGAAGCGGCCAAACCGCTTTTGCGCTGCTGTGCCGTTATTTCCTATGGAGTGTGACGGTGCACAAAGCTTAACGTGACTTATTGTACTAAAACAACGAGCAAAGAATTTGATTAGTGGAGAGAACTTATGAGCAGCAACAATTTAGAGAGGTGTAGTGTTCCTGTGTCCTTTTAATACATTAGGTCACATTCGATGAGCGTTTTAAACTCTCTGAGAAGCTGATTCTTACAAATTTCTCAGCACCCCGAGCTATAACAAGTTTAAAAGTGAAACAGGAGGAAAATCCAGCTAAACACAGATACATGTGGACGCTTTCAGAGTGAATTTGATGGTTATTCCACAATGGTTTAGTGTGCGACATCCTGATGTGAATAAACGTCCTGTCCAGGGTGTTCCTGAAGCTTTTCGGAAGGCCGAGGACCAAAAACAAGCAGTTTGTGAGAATAAATACATACTGTATAACGTGTAATACATGTGTTTTTGTGTATTTATGTGCGTGTGGGCTGTTATCTACAACTAGGCAGCTATGCTAATTGCTTTTAAATGTGCTACATGTTAATCTTAAAGATAAGAGTGGAAGGAAACACCCACTATTTTCTCATCCAGTTCAAGGCAAACACCATCTCCCGGGCAACTGCACTGTGATGTAATCATTGGTTTATTCAAACTTCTGGTCATCTTTTCTTTTTTCATCAAACTGTAACCATAGTAGCGACTATGCGACTCGCCGCATGACAGATTTTTCACGAACAGAAATGCTTCAGCGTCTATTGACCTCAGACTCCTGCGGTATTAATTTACCTAACATTTGGCAGAGCTGAAATGTTAAACGGGTTAGTGTAAAATAATGAACTTTTCAAAAAACCGGGTTCGTTTCCCACGCTCTAGCCGTCTCACTCTCTGTCTGCCGTTCTGTCTGTAACAGCGTTCGGGGCATTTAGCTTTCCCGGTCTATTTTTCATCCACAGTATTACAGTTATTGATCACTGGCTCTCCTCATTTGAACAGGCCATGATGAAACCTACATATTTGATAGTGGGAGCTATTTCTGAAGCGTGGGACTTTCAAGTAGATGAAAAATTAAACAGGACCTGAAGGGAGGAAGGAAGGGAACGAGGGTGAGGGAGAGGGGTGAGGGGTGTTTGGTAGAGAGGGCGAGAGTGCTAGCGACTGTTATGCAATGCTGTGATCTAACTGAAACACAGACTCGGGCTGTTGTCTTCACAACACTTTACATGCTGCTCTTCTTGCAGGGGGGCTGAAATGCTTCTGTGTGTCTGTATATACACATGTAAGATACACAAGATATCATATACAGTGCAGCGAGTGTTATAAGTAGTCATAATCCAGTTATATCCAACTCCCTAGTTGTAGCTTCCAAAGTCTGGCTAAAGAGACCGGTAAACCACAATTCACCTCCTCCGACACCCACACATTTGCCGAGTGCAGTATTATGTACAGAGAGTAATCAGTGAATCAACTATCTTTTATGCAGTTGCCTTGACCAGCCGGTAGAGGCCACAATTTCAGCAACAACAAGGAATCCGTTGGACTTTTCCTCCTTTTAGACATAAAATATCACAGAATTCATGTCATGGATTTTTAAAGAAAACGGCAGTCATTAAATAACACTCATAAATTTAATGATGTCCGTGTTTTGACACACCCCTCTCTGCGTCCACATTGTTGGTTACGATTTTTCCAAGCTCAGTTACCCGACTAGTGCTTTTAGCTGCTTTACACTTCGTCATCTTGATCATTTTGTGTAACCGATTGCTAATGTAACCGAGCATCTTTAGAGTTTGCTGAGTTTATAAAGAAAGAAGTAAACTGTACATAGACAATTTATCAGGAGCATAATACTTTACTGGCTTGTTCTTTTGAGAAAAGCACAGATTACAAAGAGATGATCATGTGTGTAGAGAAGCACACTTTCCCTTTGACTATAAAATCTGTAAAGGAACAAAATGCACCCCATACATAAACACACACACACATCAAACATTGTCAGCACACAACACAACAGGAAAGTCTCTTACACGAACTTAATAGACATATGATTGCTAGGACCATCTCATATTGCGCCTCATATTTCATATCGTCGCTGTCCGATGAAAAACACGTATCTCCACTTTTAGCAGTTTTCACTTTTTTACATGTGTTGATTGTGGGTATAAATCTGTCTGTCCATAGCAGTGAATATCAAAATGACCAAGGAAAAGATGAAAAATCACGCAATCTCTTTACCGAGTATCTCCGTTGGCTGCTATACCTGTCCATCAAAACCGCATATCTCCTCTTCCTTCCTCTCTGATACTGTTGGGAAATGCATAATGTTTGATCTATACAGTTTATTCAGGTTATTCGGACTGACGACCTGATAAAGATATACTTTTATTTCTGTGCTGAATTGTATCTAAACGTTGCCATCTGTGGTTTGTTTGCACCGTTATAGTCAGGTGAAAAGTTGGGTTTTTGGAGATACGTGTTTTTCCTCGGACAGCGATGATATGCTACACGAATGAAAAATGTTAAATTGCAACACAAACCTTTTTGAAATTTTTGAATTTCACAGCAAATTGCATATTACATGGGAAATGGCTCATTTTAGGTCCGTGAGGTAATTTTCACAGCGGTGAATTAAGTAGGACCATAGTCAATCGTGTCAATCCAGTCAATCCAGTTAGTTATAACTTTCAGGTCTTGTATCTGTAACGTCTTGACCTGTCTTGCCTACACCAGACAGCAGGTAGAAGGTGGTGGGGGATAGGTGAAGGTTAATGTGTAGGTGTTTTTCTAGCCCCCATAAAAAAAACTCAGTTGGAAAACGGTAGTGGCTTTTTGGTTCCTTAAGTTGTGAGGAAGAAAAAGAGAACTAACTCAAAATGCTGCCATGGCAGCCAGACGTAAACTCGAGACAAAAAAACTCAAAACATGGCAGTTTCTTGAGTTCTTCTGTTTTCTTTTCTTTGTATTTTTGTTTGTTTGAATTTTAACATCATGTTTAACACATTTGTGTCATTTTATGGCATGACTGGTATTATGTTTGAGTCTGCTTATTGTATCTGGTCTGTATTTTCATTTTATGGCTGTGAGGTAGGTTAAAACTGTTTCTTTTATTAGTAAGCCTTTGGGTTTAACTTGCCGGTGGACTGAGTAGCTTGTTGAGTTCCATCCAAGTCTTTGACTTTTCCAAAGTGTTTTCTGCTATCCGGCTCACATTTTATATTTTCATTTAATTTAATCAACCACTTTATCATGGTCAGGGTTACGGCAGGTTTGGTTTTAACAGGAAACTTTGGGCGCAAGTCAGAAATAACCTGGACAGGGAGCCAATGCATCGCAGGGCTTCGGGCATCCCCTTTCTCAAACACAGTCAATCAAGTGTAGACGCCCAGCCATCCTACTGTACTGCTAAGATTGAAACCTGGATTTCAGTGGTAGTGGGTGAAGTTAATAGACCGCTGAACCACCCAAGCACAGTCCTGCTTCAAGCTGCTTATTTGTTGATTTGATTGTTTCATTGATTACGGTTTGAGGGGGTTTCTCATTTCATTTATCTAGTCATTCTTTTGTCTCTTGGTTAAGTTCCCTGCACTTGTGTTCATAATCATGCATCATTCATATTTACTCCAATGATGTGTAATGTCTCAGTCCTGTTAGCAGAGCAGCAGACCCATATCATAATCCCACTGCCATACTTTACTGTGGGTATAGTGTTTCTAGGATCACTCATGGAACTCTCCTCCTTTAAAAAAATGATAATCTGAATTCTTATGTGCTCTATTTTTCATTTCATTATCTGGTTCAGCAAAGGACTTTGCAGTTTCGTAAAAGGGTCAACCATCAGACTGATTCCGGTCCCAAGTGCAAGTGCTGGACAGAATCAGAATGTAAAAAGGGAGTTTATTTAAATATCTGGGTGTATGTATATATAGAAGTATAACTAAATGAGAAAGAAAGGCAGAGCAAAATAGTTAAGAAAATAACAACTGCCCATAGTGTTATTCAATACTCAGCTGTAGAGCTCGAGGAATGTGAGAGCTAAACACTAGACTAAGCCTAACTCATCGTTCACTAATCAGGTGCGGTGCATTAGTGCTCATTAGTGCTACAGATCCTGGGATTTGTAGTCCATTTGGGACTATGCTTGGCCGATCTGTTCTTTTATGGTGTGTTTTTGGGTATTAAAATAGCATTTGAGAGGTCAGACTCACCTGACTCGCAATTGACATTCCAATTCCTCCCAAAGGAAGGTTAAGGTTAAGATCAGGGCTCTGCGCCTTCATCTGGTTGTTTATCACACCACTAACAATTTCAGCAGAATGTACAGGGGCATTTTTATTACTGAATAGCAAAACAACACAATGAACATAAAGGCCTGCCCTATTACAACAAGCACTACTGGATGAAGCAGTCATTTATCATCAATACTAAATTAAAGACTTTGTACAAGCATGCGTAACAATGAAGAACATCAATCATTTGCCTCATTAAGGAGTCTGACAGAAACCAGCCCACACTACCAGACATCTATCAGAAAAGCAGTCGGAGTAGAAAAATAAGCTCATAAATCATACGAGACTAACAAATACAAACAATTATAACTCTGTTCTATAGAATACTCAAACTGAATAGTCAATGTAGAGATTCAAAGGTCTGTACTGGTATTGTTTCACTTTCAATGTCATCTTTCTAATAAAATAATATCTGCATTTTAGTAGAGTTCCTTCATCAATTTGCGATCATCAGTAACCGTGCAGATCACTGGGGACACCAAATCGGCTACCAGTGCTAGTCAGCTTGTATTTATTAAACGATCCAACATGTAGTGAAGAAAAGAACTCCAGTAATGGTGCTTCATGAATTGAAAATGAACCCTGCAAGATGCAAGATGCTTAATCAAAGCAAAACAATGAAGGAGGTGGCCATAATAAAAAAAATTCAAGATACAAAACATCCACAGCCCACAACAGAGATATCAGCTCCATTTACCATATAGAAGCACTTTGTAGTTCTACAATCACTGACTGTAGTCCATCTGTTTCTCTACATACCTTTTAGCCTGCTTTCACCCCATTCTTCAATGGTCAGGACCTCCAAAGGACCACTACAGAGCAGGTATTATTTAGGTGGTGGATCATTCTCAGCACTGCAGTGACACTGACATAATGGTGGTGTTAGTGTGTGTTGTGCTGGTATGAGTGGATCAGACACAGCAGCGCTGCTGGAGTTTTAAATACCGTGTCCACTCACTGTCCACTCTATTAGACACTCCTACCTAGTTGGTCCACCTTGTAGATGTAAAGTCAGAGATGATCGCTCATCTATTGCTGCTGTTTGAGTTGGTCATCTTCTACAGTAGACCTTCATCAGTGGACACAGGACGCTGCCCACAGGGCGCTGTTGGTTGGATATTTTTGGTTGGTAGACTATTTTCAGTCCAGCAGTGACAATGAGGTGTTCAAAAACTCCATCAGCATTGCTGTGTTTTATCCACTCATACCAGCACAACACACACTAACACACCACCACCATGTCAGTGTCACTGCAGTGCTGAGAATGATCCACCACCCAAATAATACCTGCTCTGTGGTGGTCCTGTGAGAGTCCTGACCATTGAAGAACAGCATGAAAGGGGGCTAACAAAGTATGTAGAGAAACAGATTAACTACAGTCAGTAATAGTAGAACAACAAAAGTGCTTCTATATGGTAAGTGGACAGTGAGTGTAGAAACAAGGAGGTGGTTTTAATGTTATGGCTGATTGGTGTATACTGTCACAGTACTGTAAGTCACTTTGGATAAAAAGCGTCTACTAAATGATGAAAACATAACGTAGATAGTGCAGAAATAAAAACTGGTTGTCACAATATGTCAAGCTGCTCACCGCACCTGCAACAAACAAGTTCTTAAATAAAAGGAAACCCAGAACAACCAAGGGATGACGACACAACTGTGGGGTCTGCTTGAGAATAGGCTATCACCCCCTCCTCTGAGGCAGCTTGTTTATATCATGGTGGTTCTATTTTGAGGGCCAAAAAGCGCTGTGACACTGGCTGGATTCCCAGCAAAAATTAAAGGGTGCCAGAGTCTGAGTTGGCAGAAAACTGGACCGGACCAAACCCAGCAACAGGTTGCCAACAGGGGGGATGGCAAATCGGTGAAGAATAAACCGTGATAAAAAAAAAACTCTTTCACCTGAAGTGAATTAATGCTTAATGAGGCGCAGGCGACTGCTAGTTTAATGGAACTGACACATCATTCATCAGCACCTTCATGCCCACTCTGCCAGCCATATTGCAAGGTGGGCCTGCTACTACTTGCACAGTTCGGTCTAATTTAGGTCAGATTTATTTATTTATTAGGATTTTAATGTCATGTTTTACACACATTGGTAACATTCATGACAGGACAATTACTCGTTACACAAGATTCATCAGTTCACAAGTTTTTAATGTCAAACACAGTCATGGACAATTTTGTATCTCTAATTCACCTTACCTGCATGTCTTTGGACTGTGGGAGGAAACCCACGCAGAGTTGGAGAGAACATGCAAACTCCACACAGAAAGGACTCGCACCACCTGGGGATCAAACCCTCTTGCTGTGAGGCGACAGTGCTACCCACTGAGCCACTGTGCTGCCCTAGATCGGATTAGCAGCTATCCTGTAATTGAGCTTCGACTTAAAAATGTTCCACTTTGCTGATGCAGGCTGTCCATTTTTGACACTGCTCTGACACCTAACAGTGGGTGTGTTTGAAAACCTAGTGCGCTCTCTACATAGACAGCATTTTACTTTAATCTACGGGCGCTCCCGAGAAGTAGGCTGTTCGAAATCCTAGATGCCTTAATGTGCTGTCTAGTAAGATATCTTAAAATTTCAACTGTATTTTGCCTGCAGAACAAGGAAGCATCCGATGCTGCCTTAGTGGCGAAGGCAATCCCAGCATTCAATGCGGCACGACTTTTCTTTTTCTTTCTTTGACATGCTAGCACTTTGTGCCACTTCATCCCATTGGTTTGAATGACATGATGCTAACTGTGTAAGCGAATCCCGATGTTATCGCTCTCTAAGTAGTATGTTCGATTAACCTGACTTATACAGTAGTGTTCAAAAAAATTGATTTAAAAAAAGCGAATAAAGCACAAAATCATTATAATAACTTTTATTTCCATAAATGCAAATGCACTGAAAATACTACACTTTTAATTCTAAATCTTTTTGTGTTAATCCTTTACAGAAAGTTAAGAAAAATAAATATTAGGCTGTTCAAAATAATAGCAGTGCCAGCAGTTTTCTTTAAAAACGTAAAAAAATTTTAAGGTTCCACTTTACTTTAAATTACTAAACTAATATTTAGTGGCATAACAATTGTTTCTGAGATCTGTGTTGCATGGAGTCGACCAACTTCTGGCACCTCTGAACAGGTATTCCAGTCCAGGATAATTACACTACATTCCACAGTTCTTCTGCAATTTTGGTTTTGCCTCAAAAAAGCAAGTTTCAGCTATCAGCCCACAAGTTCTCTCTGGGATTGAAGTCAGGGGGTTGAGCTGGCCACTCTATTACCTCAATCTTGTTTGTCTGTAACCAAGATGTTTTGGGTCATTGTCATGTTGAAACACCAATTTTAAGCACATTTCTTCTTCGACATAGGGAAACATGATCTCCTCAAGTATTCTGATATATTTAAACTGATCCATGATCCCTGGTATGTGATAAATAGACGTAACACCATGGTATGAAAAACATCCTCATATCATCATTTTGTACCACCATGCTTTACTGTCTTCACAGTGTACTCTGGCTTGAATTCAGTGCTTGGGGGTCGTCTGACATACTGTCTACGGCCACTAGACCCAAAAAGAACAATTTTGCTTTCACCAGTCCACAAAATGTTGAGCCATTTCTCTTTGGACCAGTCAATGTGTTCTTTGGCAAATTGTAACCCATTCAGGACGTGTCTTTTTCTTAACAACGGGACTTTGCAAGGAGTTCTTGCTGGTAAATTGGCTTCACTTAATCATCTTCTGTACTGGTAAATTTAGATGTTCCTTGAACTTTCTGGAGGTGATCATTGGCTGAGCCTTTGCCATTCTGGCTTTTCTTCGATCCTTTCGAACAGTAGTTCCACGCTTCCTTCTGCATCTTTCAGGTTTTGGTTTTCACTTCAAAGCATCTGAGATCATTTTAGCTGAGCAGACTATAATTTGCTGCACTTCTCTGTATGTTTTTCCCTCTACAATCAACTTTTTAATCAAAGTATGCTGTTCATCAGAACAATGTCTGGAACAACCCATTTTACCCAGTACTTCAGAAGGAAATGTGCTATGACCAACCTGTGCAACATTTGCCACCCTCCTACCTTAAATAAGGGCTAAAATTGACACCCGTTCCTCTGCAGAATGAATGACTTCACCAATTGAACTCCTCACTGCTATTATTTTGAACAACCCCCTTTCAATTAATGCTTCGATTACTGAGAATGAGTGGCATGCATGTCCTAATTGTTGGGTTTGTTTTGTTTTCATTACTCTACTACACTTTCAAGTCAATTTTTTGCTATGTAGAAATATCACTTCTACTAAAAACAGTGATTTATCAGGTTAATGGTGTTGGACTGCTATTATTTTGAACACCACTGTAAGTCCATGACTTACTAGAATCCTCTCTACTGAGGCAGCTGCCTATGTAGGCATTAGGAGAACAAGGTAGCTCACTAGGTTTTCGAAAACACCCACTAAGTCATGGCGCTCAGGTGGCGCAGCCGTAAAACACGCTATCTTGAACTAGTGAGTTTGAATCTCAGCTCTGCTACCGGCAGGCTGGGCATCTACATGAACAATGATTGGCTCGTATGCAGGGAGGATGCCGAAGGCGATTACTCATAACTAATGCAATTAGGACCTCTGCTGGCTGATTGATGGTGCCTGCACAGAGACAGGGGATAATGGAGACTGTCCGTGAGCCCCATATGGACTCGCCTGGTGTAGGTGCACTCGGCTACTGCACACTTGTCGGAGGGGTGTGTGTAAGTCACGGCTCTCCTCGGTCAGGGATGGAAGTCAGCATCAGTACAGAGGAATCGTTATGCAATCAGGCACTTGGATACAACTAGATTGAGAGGAAAATTGGGGGACAACCACTATATGGCTGGCCTACTTCAAATAGAATTATGTTCACATTCAGAGCTCCTTTGTAGATGATACTAATTGACACGTCTTACCTATGCAATTTGTTTGTGATCTGATCACAAGCTGTTTTACACTAGTATATATTTTTTATATGTCTGAAATTAAACAGCATCGAGGAATATTTATTCATCTTACTTGTTGGCAGTTTCCACCTGTGTATCTAGGTCTTCCACTATTGTACAAGAGCTACCAATCTGGCGCGGTGACTAACACTTGCTTCCTTCGAGACATATCAGGCTGTCATAGGCCAGCTGGGCATGTTGGAAGAAAGCCCTTAACCATTCTATTTTGTTTACATGAACAGACAGGCACGTGTACTGGCTGGCACCACACTTATCCGTACAGGGAGGAGAATAGGACATCCTTCCAACTCAGAAAGCAAAGACGATTCTGAACTCTTTGACTCTGCTTTGGTCTCCTAAGGATTTGAACTCATAATGCTCGCTGACTGGGAATCACCTGAAGAATGTTGGGACATTCTGGAACCTCAGTGGTTCAATGGCAGGATAATTACACATCCTGAAATTATAGATTTTGGTACCTGAGTGTATTTTGCTTTGAGTTTTTAATTAAACAACATAATTAATCACTAAATAACAACACTGCAGGAGCAGAACCAGTACCTGCAGTTGGAAGTTAAAATCTGACATACACATACAAAGGGTAAAGGGTAAAGCCCTGTAATATATGAACACAACTGCAGGACACATAATCAAGGCAAAACTATACTGTAACTCAAAAGCCATGTCAAAGTAACATCCACATGGATGGCAGGACCCAAGGTTTCCCAGCAGAACATTGCCCACACCATCACACTGCCTCCGCCAGCTTGCCTTCTTCCCATAGCGCATCCTGGTGCCATGTGTTTCCCAGGTAAGCGACACACACACATCCGACCATCCACGTGATGTAAAAGAAAACGTGATTCACCAGGCAAGGCCACCTTCTTCCATTGCTCCGTGGTCCAGTTCCGATGCTCTCGTGCACATTGTTGGCGCTTTCGGCAGTGGACAGGGGTCGGCATGGGCACCCTGACTGGTCTGTGGCTATGCAGCCCCATACGCAACAAACTGTGATGCACTGTATATTCTGACACATTTCTAGCTAGTAGCTTTCTAGTAGCTCGTCTGTTGGATCGGACCACACGGGCCAGCCTTCGCGCTCCACGTGCATCAGTGAGCCTTGGCTGCCCATGACCCTGTCACCGGTTTACCACTCTTCCTTCTTTGAACCACTTTTGATAGATACTGACCGCTGCAGACCGGAACCACCCCACTTGTCAAACTCACTCAAATCCTTACGCTTGTTCATTTTTCCTGCTTCTAACACATCAACTTTTACAAAGTGCTTCTATATGGTAAGTGGAGCTGATTAAATGGACAGTGAGTGTAGAAACAAAGAGGTGGTTTTAATGTTATGGCTGATTAGTGTATATAAAATACACAAGCTGTTTTACCAATCTATACCAAGGCTGCAAATACTTCTGCAGTTGACTGTAAATATTTGAAAGGATGGCATACGACAGTGATTGTGATCTATTGTGTACCCGTTTGGTGAGCTGCGTGTCCATCATGAAGTTGTGTACATGCTTCTCGGCCTTGGTCAGCTCCAGCTTTCTTGCTACCACGGCAACAACCAGCGCTGTGCATCCTGCCCCCTGAAAGACACAGATTAAAAAAATTAATAGAAGTTTGAGGACCAAAATGAGAAGAATAGAGCTCTGGTTTTAAAATGAGAGGCATGACGTGTGTCAGGGAGTCCGGGAGAATCTTCTATAAATGTAAATCATTCCATAAAAAATAGATTTATGTCCTTTATTAGGCATGAAGAGGTGGATTATACAAGCGTTCTGACAATCCATGTCAGGCTTCACATGATAAGTGACAAAAGCGTTTTTGCGCCTACTGTGTTATTGTTTCGTATGAAGTGAGGCGGTGCTGCACTCCTTGTCGCTGCCATACCGCACAGATTTGCAATTCGTTTTGATGCTCGGTTTCTACCTGATTTCTATTTTACTGAACTTTGACCCAGTTTGCCTCTGTTCTTGTCACCATCAATGAGACAGCTTGTTTATATGATGCAGACAGAAGCACCGCACAGACATGACAAAGAGATACTGATTCTCACTGTTTAACAAAACCCTGAACTGTTTTATTTAACACAACACTGTCAGAAAAAATACGACATGAACACTAGTAAACTGAACTTGGAGTCTGGGTTTGCATTTTAGATAGCAAGTTTCCTAAACCTGGAATCACTTGTTGTGGCTAAATGATTCGGGTTCTTTAAAGGAGAAAGCAGAATCAGAGAAAAGCTCCATGAAATGATGAACACAGAAGACCGAAGTGCAGCCAACCGATTCCTCACTCACTCACTCTCTTAACCGCTTTATCCAATTAGGGTCACGGGGGGATCCTGGAGCCTATCCCAGCTTTTCAATGGGCACAAGGCACACAGTAACACCCTGGACGGAGCGCCAGTCTATCGCGCGACAGACAGACACACACAGACACAGACACAGACACACACACCTGACTGCATGTTTTTGAATTGTGGGAGAAAACCGGAGCTCCCGGAAGAAACCCACGCAGACATGGGGAGAACATGCAAACTCCACACAGAAAGGACCCGGACCGCTCCATCTGGGAATCGAACCCAGGACCTTCTTGCTGTGAGGCGACAGTGCTACCAAGCACAACCTGATATTGCAGAGTGAGATGTGGCCCTGGGTCAACAGGGGAGGTGCTTCAATCGAAATCGTTCGACCAATCACAAACTAGCTGCTGCTACGACATCACCACATTTGCCGGGGCTAGCTAATCCTAGCTAGGTAATAAGTATGCAAGCTAAAAGATCCGGCAACTGTGTTACTTTCAGTATTTGAAAGAATGTTGGAAATCATTGTTCCAAGCAAAATATTAACACTGTGCAAAGCATGAAATAAATTTCTCAGATTTAACATTAGGTTAGCCAGCTAGCTTATCTACTACTAGCTAGCATAGCAAAAAGCTATGACAGATCAGCCAAGCCAAGGCTAGCTACAACATGTAAAATATTATTCTGTGTAAGCAAAAAAAAAATGGTACTACTACATGTTAAGCATGTATTATAACAAGGGGATTCAGTGCGTGCGTGGCACGGAGCTTTTTCTCTGGTTGAGGTTAAAAAATGAAAAAAATACAAAAAAAGGAGACAAACGCGAAAGGCCCGGCAAATGTGGTGATGTCATAGCGGTGGTTAGTTTGTGATTGGTTGAACGATTTCAATTTAAGCACCTCCCCTGTTGACCCAGGGCCACATCTCACTCTGCAATATCAGGACGTGCGTGCTACCAATGCTCACATGCCCATTGTTGGTGCTTTCGGTGGTGGACAGGGGTCAGCATGGGCACCCTGACTGGTCTGCGGTTATGCAGCCCCATACACAACAAACTGTGATGCACTGTGTATTCTGACACCTTCATATCAGAACCAGCATTAACTTCTTCAGCAATTTGAGCTACAGTAGCTCGTCTGTTGGATCAGACCACACGGGCCAGCCTTCGCTCCCCACGTGCATCAATGAGCCTTGGCCGTCCATGACCCTGTCGCTGGTTTACCACTGTTCCTTCCTTGGACCACTTTTGACAGATACTGACCACTGCAGACCGGGAACACCCCACAAGAGCTGCAGTTTTGGAGATGCTCTGACCCAGTCGTCTAGCCATCACAATTTGACCCTTGTCAAACTCACTTTTCAATGGGTGCAAGGCACACAGTAACACCCTGGACGGGGCACCAGTGTATCGCAGGGCAGACACACACACACCCATTCACCTATAGGGCAATTTAGTGTCTCTAATTAACCTGACTGCATGTTTTTGGACTGTGTGAGGAAACTGGAGCTCCGGGAGGAAACCCACGCAGACAGGGGAAGAACATGCAAACTCCGGGGAATCGAACCCAGGATCTTCTTGCTGTGAGTGCTACCCACCAAGATTCTATTTCTCCTCCTCATACTTGCCAGCTCCTTTGTTGGTAAACCTGCAATTCCTCTGAAGCCATGATACTGGGCTGCTCAGTCAGTTCTAGTTTTCAGCTGGTGTGTGATGCCAGCACACTTGTTTCTTTCTTGGAACTCAGTCAGTCAGTGTTGGTGTGGTTGGGGTGCCGCTTGTGCATTGTTGGTCCTGGCTGGTTCTGAGATTGTTCTGGGTTGTTGCTGAAAGTCGGAGCAGCCTTTCATATTGTGACTACCATTGTGTCACACAATTATTTTCTTGTAATCTTTTAGGGTTCAGAGACAGCGGCTGCCCATGAGCACTTCACGTTCCTTACTGTTCCAGATATACTTCGAGAAAGTTGTGCGATCATCAGTCAGGTTTTAACACCTGTGTTTACGCTGCATTCAACACATGTACTATGGGGAACAACCATCAGCACATCATCTAATAAATCTCTGACTGTGACATGCTCTACAGTTCATTATGTCTGTATGCAAACGTCAATTTTTTCTAATGGACAGAAGCAGCAGCAAATAGAGGGAGATGAAGACACTCAGATATGGAGAGGGAGAAAAAGAAAATGACTTGGTAAAGGACAAAAACAAACAGTAGGGTGGTAATAAGGTTGTCGAGCTGCTAAATGAATTTGGATTAAGAATGGGCTAATGAAACGAACCAGTACACTCTGTACTCACACTGTGTGTGTCAATGTGTGTGTGTGTGTGTGTGTGTGTGTGTGTGCGTGTGAGCACAAACGTACAGCCTGGGTGGCTAATGGATGAAGAACACAAAGACTCTCCAACCGAAAACCACTAAATGTATAAATACAAAACAAAGCGTCCACTTTTTGTCGCATGAAAGCATAAAAAAAATCATGAAGTCTCTACTTTCAACATATGTTGCTGTAAAAATTTAACTGCAATTATTGAAAATTATTGAAATGTTTAAAAACAATGTACCTCAAAGAAAAATTGGAAGGGATTTGTTAAATAATTCAAGGAATCACCCGTGATCTGTGATCCCTAAGACGGCACTGCATCAAGAACCGCCACTCAACAATAGCTGATATAACCACATGGACAAGGGATTACTTTGGCGAACCTTTGTCAAGCACTACAATACAGAGTTACATGCACAAATGCCACTTAAAACTTTACTGTGCAAAACCATGTCCAGAAGCGGCGTCGACTTCTCTGGACTCAGAGGCATCTAGGATGGACCATCACACAGTGGAAACGTGTATTGTGGTCAGATGAATCAGCATTCCAGGTCTTTTTTGGAAAAAATAGACATCGTGTGCTCCGGACCAAAGACGAAAAGGACCATCCAGACTGTTATCAGCAACAAGTCCAATAGCCAGGGTCTGTCATGGTATGGGGCTGTGTCAGTGCCTTTGGCAAAGGTCATTTACACTTCCGTGATGGCAGCATTAATGCAGAAAAGTACATTGAGATCATTCATCAAGTACATTTTTTCCAGGGACGTTCATGCATTTTTCAACAAGACAATGCAAAACCACATGCTGCACACATTACAAAGGCATGGCTAAGGAAGAAGAGGGTACGGGTACTGGACTGGCCTGCCTGCAGTCCTGACCTGTCCCCAATAGAGAATGTGGGGAGAATTTTGAAACAAAAAATGTGACAACAACGACCCCGTACTGTTGTACATCTTAAGACGTGTTTGCAGGAAGAATGAGACAAAATAAAAGCTGAAACACTAAATCACTTGGTATCCTCGGTGCCAAAACGTCTTTTAAATGTGGTGAAAATGAATGGCAACATTACATTTTTGGAATGTGTTGCAGGCCTGAAATGCAGCAATGGATGTATATTAATAAATAAAACGAAGTTGAGCAGACAAAACATGAAATATCTCAGGTTCATCCTGTCTGCAATCAAATAAAAGTCAAAGTAAATGTAAGACTCATTTTCCATGCTGTCCCAACTTTTTCTGATTTGGGGTTGTATTTCCTTACATTTTCAGCACTTAGCAGACGCTTTTATCCAAAGCGACTTTCTAAGAAACTGAGGGTTAAGGGCCTTGCTTAAGGACCCAACAGCAGTGTTGAGGCTTTACCCAGTGACATTGTGATTACTAATCCAGCAGCTTAACCATTAGGTTACAACTAGAGATGGGACGATCGATCGGCTACGAATCGGTATCGGCCGATTTTTAATCAAAATATGCTATCGGCGATATTTCCTAAAAGTAGCCGATCCGATCGTGTGATATATAAAGATCACGTTAAGTTAACAGCTCAGTGGATTGATCCAGACTTTGAGCTACGAAGCACCAACCATCACATCACCATTCATCAACAATCGTACAGAAACCATCGTGAAAGCTCTTACGATGTAATTTTGCTGATTGTAATATTTACTTTAAAAAGATAATTCAACCCGGTCACATCTGAGTCGATTCTATCAGCACGTTATATAAACTCCTGGTTCACTTTGGTAAATCGTAAGTGGTTCTTACTTGTGATGTAGATGAGAACAGAAGACATTACAGAGCCAATCCGAGGCAAAAGTTTATTCATTACCAAATTCGTTAGTTCAGGATCATCTGCTGAACTTTTAGAAAACTTTTAGCTCCTTAGACGGAACGAGTCTGACTCGGTTACAGATCTGTGGTAATAGCAGTTTAATGAAGCTTTTTAATGTAAGAGAGTCACACAAAATGTTCTGTAGTAGCTGGTGTTTATTTAAAACCACGACATTTAATTAATAACAGTAAACACGGAGAGATAACTGAGAAGAGAAACTTACGCTTCACATAAAAACGAATCAACTCATGAATCAATGAATCACTTATAGCGATACTGTGAACAAAGCGTATCTTCTAAAGGCACAAACACACACAAACACACACGCGCGCGCGCTGCTCCGGTTTATCTTTACTGTGAGGCTCTTTTTAAGTTTATTTACTGCTAATCCCCCCCCCCCCCTCCCCGATCGGAATCGGCTATCGGCCGATGTCCCTGAAAGGAGATCGGAGATCGGAATCGGTGCCAAAAACCCTGATCGGTCCATCTCTAGTTACAACTGTCCAGTTTACTATTAATAACTATAAATTAGACTACATTAATAACTGTAAAACAACAATCTATACTAATCATTTGTTGAGTGTCTATAAAGGATGAATGTATAAAACAAAGGCGCCTAACACAGAAGCAGATAGAGCAATAGCAGCTTGAAAACAACAGATCGTCCTGACACCACCCTCATCCTGGCATCCAAATCCAAGTGCCAGTCTAACCCCAACACTCCCACCAGGCCCTCTTACACACACATCAAATCTCTCACCCCTTTAGGGCAGTGGTATATTCCAACCCAGTTGGCCTTCAGTGTTGTCATAGCAACAAGTCCAATAATTCCACCTATAGAAAGTCATTACAATCACTGCCAACAGGAAATCACATTCTTCAAATTTTCTGAAAGAAATCCCATCTCTCATTCTAGCGAAGTGTTTCCCCCCCCTGCAGTCGCCTCTCTTCCTTACACCTTTATAAAATCGCACGGATGGGCCGCACGGCCGTCATGGAAAACGATTTTGTAGGTCCGTGGATGTGTGGGAGTTCGGCAGAGTTAAATACAGAGTCCATATCTGGATGGGTTCTGTGTGCGTTTGCGTTCTGTGTACGTGCATTTGTGTGTGTGTGTGTGGGAGAGAGGTGTGCGTGCTACGTGTGTGTGGAGGCACATGAGAATATTTGTGAATGCCCAGTATAATGTAAGTGTGTATTCGAGTGTGTATGCGAACTCACAGGGCACTTGATAGAAATGCTAGTTTTGGATGCACGTTCATTGACCATTTTATGAGCTACACCTACTATATAGATGAACTATTTGTGTAAACAAGCACTGACTGTAGTCCTTCTGTTGCTCTGTACACTTGTCAAGGACCCCCACTGACCAGATGTTACTTGGGTGGTGGATCATTCTCAGCACTATAATGAGATTACTGTGGTAATAACATGAGTGCATTTTGTACTGGTATAAAGTTCACTGATGCAGCAGTGTTGTTGGGATTTTGAAATACCTTAACCCTTTAATGGTCTCACCAAAAAAAAAAGCTTCTAGCACCTGCACTCTCTTACTACCAAATCACACTGTTGTAACATGAGCACAGGATGTTCCTAGAAAAGACGCTGTTGTTTTTTTTAATTCTTGCCTAATTTAACACTTTTGTCCATTGTCTGATATTGTGCTTTACCCAGGTCCACATACAGTGGTACCTTGAAACTCAACGTCAATTGGTTCTGGGAGTGGCGTCGACTTTTTGGCGTCGAGTTTTAAGGTATTTTCTCCCATAAGGATGTATGAGAAACTTGTTAATGCGTTTCATGGTCCTCCTTTATCGTGAAGAAGCTTGATCTTGAAATACCGTATTCCTTAGCGAGTTCAGTAATGGCACATTCAAAGCAGCACAATTGCTTTTGCGCTGCTGTGCCTTTATTTCCTATGGAGTGTGGTGGTGCACAAAGCTTAACGTGACTTATTATACTAAAACAACGAGCGAGGAATTTTTATTAGTGGAGAGAAATTATGAGCAGTAATAATTAAGAGAGGTTTAGTTTTTCTATGTCGTTCTTTTAATACATGGTCACATTAAGCTATTTTTTTTTACAATAAGTGTTTTAGACTCGGAAATGCTGATGCTCACAATTTCTCAGAACCCTGGGCTATAACACAAGTTTAAAAGTGAAACAGGAGACGTGGAGCTTTTAGAGTAAATTTGACGGTTATTCCACACAAATGCAGATTCGTCTCATATTCGCACTTTGATGATGTTTTACCACACCGCTCAAACTGAGTGCTGAGCAAAACGACAGTCACACACATGTTGAGTTTAAGGGTACAAATTTCTCGACGAAGGGCGTCGAGTTTTAAAGATGTCGAGTTTAGGGGACATCAAGTTACAAGGTACCACTTTACAAGCCAGTCTAGCACCTGTACTCTCTTACTACCAAATTACACTATTGTAACACAAGCAAAGGATGTCCCTGGAAAAGACGTCTATGTGGAAGCACAGCATGTTTCCACTGTGCATCAGTCTGATGTCAGATAAGCCCTGAAATTGTCCTAATTCTCCTTTAATACCAAATCATAAATCACCATATTTGATGTTGTTTTTAACATTTTATAGCTTACCTGGTCTTTATTTGACCCTGTCCCAATTTTTTTGGAATGTGTTGCAAGAATTAGATATTAGCATGTTTTTTTTTTTAATAAAAATATATGAAGTGAAGTAGATAAAATATTAAATATAAATAAATACCTCTAAAAGACAATTTTATCATGCTTATCTGGGTTCAAATCTCAGCAGTGCTATCAACAAGCCAGACGTCTACACATGACTGGCTATGTCTGAGATAAACTGGCGAAATTTATAACGCGGTTTTGGCAAGATGTGTGTCCCCTGAGATTCATACACACTGAAGTATGAATACTTTTTGTTATAAATGTATTAATCAGGATGATCAGGGTCTGGAACTACCTGGATATACTAACATAATTTGACAAGACTTGTGTGGAGGAACTGCAGTGGCCTGCACAGAGCCATGACCAAACAATCAACCCTATTAAACACCTTTGGGATGAACTAAAACAGACAAGCTTTTCAGCATTAGTGCCTGACCTTATGAATGTTCTTTTAACCAAACAAACCCAAATTCCCTAAAATATAATCCAAAGCTTTCTTACAAAAGAAAAGTCTGGTATAGCTGCAAAGTGGTGATTAACTCTATATTATTTTCCATAGTTATTGGAGGGGGATGTTCAACAAGATCATGGTGACGTGTCCACATATTTTTGGTCATATAATGTACAATTATATAGAGAGGGAAAACAGCACAGAGCTCACATTCACAAATCCATTTACTTCAATCTGGAGCAAAATAATACTGCCAGTGGAAGTGTGAGTGCTTTAGAAAACAGATTGCACTGGAATGCTAGACATTTACCAATAAGTCACTGAATGACATACGTTGCATGGTAAAAAGTAAATGGACATTTGTTTGAATAAATAGGTTTTGCTTTTTTAGCTACAACAGGTGCTAACGTTCATAAAATCTGAAAAAAGTCAGACATTCTTAACATTCAAACATTTTGGCCAATGACTGCAATTTAAATGAATTTTCACCACCCCACCACAGCCCCACTTAGCCCTCTGCATCACTGTGAAAAATGCATCTTAGCCCAGGTAGTGTAGTGAGAAATTCCATTAGCACACCAGAACCTGGGTTCAAATCTTGGCTCTGCTACCGGTTGGCTGGGCGCCCTCTAGCAGGTACAATTGGATAATGACTGCAGCAGAAAAAATTGGCTTCCGGTTTGCTGGGTGGGAAAGACCGGACTAAGGGGTGGGGTTATTAATGCTGTGTAAGGACCTTGGTTGCACAGGGTGTCTGTACAGAAAGTGGAGAAGTGCAGAGTTCGGGGCGTGGCTCTCCGTATGGAAAGTCGACTTCATGTGCAAATCCACCGTAGTATGGGGGAATATGAGGGGATTGGTGAACTGTGCACACGTCGGAGGGAGTGTGTGTTAGGCGAATATGCAACCCTCTTGGACACCATCGGGGTCCTCAATAGCGGATTGGCTACGCTAAACTGGGAGAAAATACTAAATATTTGTCTAGAAACATTCTATTTAACGATTAAAATTGTTTTATAACAAATCAATTCAATTCCTGCACAATTAAGGGAAGTTTCATTATAAAAAAATCCCAAGTCTCGGGTTCGAGTCTTGCTCAACAGACACAATTGGCTATGTGTGAGTAAGGCAAGGTCAGGTGGTTACTGGTTACTGTGCCGGAGAAAACATGAGCTCGCCGGAGACTCATCTCGATCGTTGTGCAACCTGACAGAGGTCGCTGAAGTGCACAGGGAAATTGATTATACAAACGGTATTCAGAGGTAGTGGGTTAGTCTTAAAAAACGATGTGCCACCCAAGCCCCTCAGTGTAAAATTAATCATATTAATTAAATTATATGCTTTAAACTTTGTGAAATCAGTTCAGGATAGGCCCTGTCCTGTTTTAGCATGACTGTGCCCTATGCACAAAACAAGAACCATAAAAGCAATGGATTGACAAGTTTGGTTTTGGTTCTTTTAACCCGTTTAAACACTTTTGAGATGCATTGGAACACTGATTGCGGATTGCAAGAGAGACTTTATATTTTTATTAGGGCTGTCGAAGTTAACGCGATAATAACGCATTAACACGATTTCAATTTAACGCGATTAAAAAAAATAGTGCCGTTAACGCAAATTCTAGTTCATGTTGAAACTTGACTGGTAGAACCAACGTTTTAATGTCGGACTTGCCACCGTTTTTCATTTGCGGTTTGTTATCATAATGTAACCGAGCGTTGTAGGGATGCACTTGCTTAATAAAGAAATAAATACACGCTATATTTACAAGTTGTCGGGAGCAGAATACTTTTTTTTTTTACTTATTCTGTTACGGTACCAAATACCGGAAAGCTGAGTCAAGCACGTTAGTCCATGAACTATGGAAGCCCAAAAGGGTCAAAACACACTCACTTCGTGTAGAAACGTCCATCAAACCATTGTCACAATACAAGCACAGAAAAGTCTGTTACAATAACTACGCCTTATCCCACCTAAAGCACCGCTGATCTACAATGTTTGCTGATGGAGAAATTTTAACCTACAATCTGACATTTACTGCCTAGTATGTGAGTGAATAAAACTCCCTTTACAATTTTCTCTTGTCCCAGCAGTTTTTAACATAAGTGCATATAGCATAAAATGTGTTCACCATTTTAATGTTAACATTTCACTTAAAAATCCTTGTTTTCTATAACATTTACACAGATTTTTTTAATGCGATTAATCGCGATTAACTATATAAAATTCTGAGATTAATCACGATTAAATTTTTTAATCGTTTGACAGCCCTAATTTTTATCTGTTCTGTTAACAGTCTCTACCACACTGATGGATCTTAAGCAGACAAATCTACTGATCCAGAAATTTATTACAAGGTTTTGGCAAGATGTGTGTCTCCTGAGATTGAAGCTAGTCGTACACACTGAAGTATGAACACTTTTTAAACAGCAATATTTGTCATAAATGTATTCATCTTCATCTTCAAAATCTAATCCAAAGCTTTCTTACAAAAGGAAAGTCTGGTATAGCTGCAACGTGGTGATCAACTCTATATTATTTCCCATTTTTATTGGACGGGGATGTTTAACAAGATCATGGTAACGTTTTCACATACTTTTAGCCATATAATGAAGAATAATAGAGAGAAAGAAAGCAGCACAGAGCTCACATTCACAAATCCATTCACTTCAATCTGGAGCAAAATGATACTGCCAGTGGAAGTGTGTGAGTGCTTTAAAAAACCAGATTGCACTGGAATGTTAGACATTTACCAATAAGTCACTGAATAATGTACAATGCATGGCCAAAACTACATGGACATTCATTTGAATGAATGGGTTTTGATATTTTAGCTACAACAGATAGATAGACAGATAGATAGATGGATGGATGGATGGATGGATGGATGGATGGATAGACAGACAGACAGACAGATAGATAGAGGACGGATAGATAGATAGATAGATAGATAGATAGATAGATAGATAGATAGATAGATAGATAGATAGATAGATAGAGGATGGATGGATGGATGATAGATAGATAGACAGACAGACAGACAGACAGACAGACAGACAGACAGACAGACAGATAGATAGATAGATAGAGGATGGATGGCTGGATGGATGTATGGATAGAGGATGGATGGATGGATGGATGGATGGATGGATAGATAGAGGATGGATGGATGGATGGATGGATGGATGGATGGATGGATGGATGGATGGATGGATGGATGGATGGATGGATGGATGGATAGATAGATAGATAGATAGATAGATAGATAGATAGATAGATAGATAGATAGATAGATAGATAGATAGATAGATAGATAGATAGATAGATAGAGGATGGATGGATGGATGGATAGATAATAATAATAATAAGTATATGAATAAGAATGTATATATATATGGGTAAATAATTGTGCAGATATGTAGACAGTGTATGTAAAGTGCAGGTGCAAATGATAAATAATAAATAATAGGTCCAGTGTGTAGTCCAGGGTGTTGGTGGTATTAACGGTGTAGTGTAGTGTTCACTAAAGTGATTGAGGTGGGAAAGAAACTGTTCATTTTCATTCAATTCATTTTCAGAAGTTAGCTGATGCTTTTGTCCAAAGTCGACTTACAATTCTGACTGAATACAGTTTGAGCCATTGAGGGTTAAGGACCTTGCTTAGGGGCCCAACAGTAGTGAGGCTTGAACCTGCAACCTTCTGATTGCTAGTCCAGTACCTTAACTGCAGAGCTACCGTTGTTCCAAGTGCTAACATGTTCATAAAATCTGAGAACAGGCAAACATTTCAGCTTTTTTAACTAAATGATCCCAAATTCCCACAGACACGCTGTGAAATCAGTTCAGCAAAGGACCTGTCCTGTTTTAGCTGTGCCCTGTGGACAAAACAAGAACCATAAAAACAATAGATTGACAAGTTTAGTTTGAAATAACTCTTGTGACCTGCACAGAGCCCTGACCTCAACCCGATGAAACCACTTTGGGATGAATTGGAACACTTTTCTGAAAGCCTGTAACAGCTGCACATTAATAAGTATGGGAAAAAAATCCCCAACAGACTTATAGTGAGGTGTCCATATACATTTGGTCATACAGTGTGTGATGTGTGTTTGTGTTGGCAAGTCAGTTCTTATACGAGGGATCTTCAAAAAGTTTCTGCATTTCATATTTTGGTTGGAAACGGTGAGGGTGGGAGGAGTAGTAATTGGTCGTGTCTGAGAGACTGAGAGAGAGCTTATAGTCTGGATTTAGCGTCATCTGATTTCCACCTGTTTGGACGCTCAAAGAATCTTTAAGGGGAAGAAGATTTTCATGTGATGGTGATGTGAAAGCAGCAGTGCATCAGTGGCTACACACTCAACCAAAACCATTTTTGCTGATGGCATTAAAAACTTAGTACGACGCTGGGGAAAATGTATCATAAGGTGACTATGTAGAAAAGTGATGTAATTCGTTTTTGAAATTCTTATTAAATAGAGTTAAAAAAGTGCAGAAACTTTTTGAAGAACCCTCGTAGTAGCAAGTTGGTCTTGGTGAGTGTGCATGCCTGCTTACCATAATGCCTGTCAGAAGACACACTCCCTTTCCACAGTAGGTGTGAGGCACCATGTCCCCATAGCCGATGGACAGAAAAGTGATGGAGATGAGCCACATGGCTCCCAGGAAGTTACTAGTCACATCCTGGGCATCATGGTACCTGTAACAGAGAGTTCAAGAAAGCATGAGTGAGAGTGAGAGTGAGAGAGAGGGAGAGAGAGAGAGAGAGAGAGAGAGAGAGAGAGAGAGAGCACTTATAAATCAGTAGGCTCTTGATGGATAGGCTTTATTTGGATACACTTCTTTCAGAGTGCTTGGAATGAGTAATTACTGAAGCTGAATATCAAAGGGAGCAGTCGTGAGTAGGCCTGTGTACATAACAGCCTCGCAAAGTCAGAGGGATGGGGGTATTAAGCTTTTCATGCCTGTTATCAGGTGCAATGTTGTCATGTTCTAAACATACTAGCCAGTAACACAGTCAGTACATAGCCAGTAATGTCTGTATGTAGATGCCCAACTGGTTTGTAGATAGATAGATTGATGGATGGATGGATAGATAGATGAATAGATGGATGGATGGATCGACAGATAGACTAATGAATGGATGGATAGACAGATAGACAAATGGATGGGGTCATGGATAGATAAACAGATGGATGGACGGACGGATGGAGGGATAGATAGACAGATAGACGAATAGATGGATGGATGAATAGACAGATGGATGGATAGACAGATGGATGGAGGGATATATAGACAGATAGATGGATGGATGGTTGGATGGACAGACGGACGGACGGAGGGATGGATCGACAGACAGACAGACAGACAGATAGATAGGGATGGATGGATAGACAGATGAATAGATAGATAGATAGATAGATAGATAGATAGATAGATAGATAGATAGATAGATAGATAGATGGGTGGATGGATGGATGGATGGATGGATGGATGGACGATGGATGGATGGATGGATGGATGGATGGATGGATGGATGGATGGATGGAGGGAGGGAGGGAGGGATGGATAGATAGATAACTAGATACTTTATTGATCCTAAAGGAAATTAAAGTCCCAGTAGCATTATACAGCAATAAAGGTACACACCATAAAATTCAAAAGTATAGATAATAAAAAAACAGCACAAACAAAAAAACCAAGATTGAAAGTAACCTGAATTGAATTGGAATAAATGAAGGTGCATGGAGGTGCAGTTCCAAGTATACCGTGTACGGTACAAATTAAATATAGATTGGGGATAAAGGCTTATTGCTGTTGATCTTAATTTTGTAACATAATAAGGCTGGTTAAAAGGCGCTAAGGTGGTGCAGCAGTAAAATACACTAACCCCATAGCGCTGAGATTCAGGGTTTGAATCTCAGTATTGATGAGCGATTTACTTTGTCTGGGATTGATTTTGGCAAGGCCCCGCAATAGATTGGCGTATTGTCTGGGTTTGTGGTCGAACAGCCCAGGCATTGGGAGGTGCAGGGGAACCGTCAGGGTCTCTAGGCACTTAGAGAGGGCCTAAGATATTCTAAAATTAATATAATATGTATATGTATAATAATAGTACAAATCTAAGTACAAATCAAAGCAAATTAATCCTTCATAGCTGCATATTCAATTTGTGTTGAAATGTGAAAGGTTAAATTAAAGAAACCCACCCCTGCTCATGCTGGTTGGTGGTCCAGCTATACATTTTCAGAAGTTGAAGCAATTCAATTCAATGAGACCCCAAATTCAAATGACAATAAAACTGACCAATCATATCGTCCCTCTAAATGTTATGACAAGTTCCGCCCGCTGTGCCAGCTGCAGATCTGCATGGACATGACTGTCGTGTTTTGAACTCTGCTCACTTGTCTACGGGTCTGTCTGGAAACCTAGTAAACTCTCTACATAAACAGCATTTTACGTCATCCTACACACGCTCCCAAGAAGAAGGCTGTCTAAATTCTTAAGATACCTTAAAATGCTGCCTACTGAGGTGCCTTATTCCTAAGCGATAATCAGACTGAATACTGAGGGAGCAACTGACGCTTCTTTAGCGGTGAAGGCAATCCCAGCATTTAGTGTGGCACAACTTTAACTATTTAAACTTTAATTTTAACTTTAAATTTAACTATTTTCGGTGCACAGAGGGAGAGGTTAGCTGGCGGGTTTTGCCGCCTTAGCCCCTTGGTTTGAATGGCCTGAGACTAACTGTGTTATCTTAGTAAGGCGAAAACTTTAGTGATGTAATCATTGTCTAAGTCACATGTGTCAAACTCAAGGCCCGCGGGCTATATCCGGCCCGCCACCTCATTTTATGTGGCCCGCCAGAGCTTAAAAGACATATGATTGTCTTAAAATACACTGTAAAATCCTACATAAACTGCATCTCCTACGATGCATGCCGATTTTGTGACCCGCAAAGTGACCGCATCCCACCACTAGATGGCAAGTGATGTTGAGAAATATTTACAAATAATCCCAAAATGTACAAGAAGAGAAAATTAAAGCAGAAGGAGGTAATTTAATGTAAGATGGGAAAGTGAATACAAGTTTGTGCTTCAGGGAAGAGAAACCGGTATGTCTCTTGTGTTATGAGTCCGTGTCTGTGGTAAAGGAGTACAATATAATGTAAATATACATTATAGATATGCAGTATAAATTTGGCATTTTGACACCAAACACAGAATTTAGCCTCCAAGAAAAACAACAAATTGTCTAAGACTTAAAAAGCAGACTGCAATCACAGCAGGATACGTTACTATCAGCCCTTTGAGGGCCACCGTAATGCAGATGTGGCCCTCGGTGAAAATGAGTTAGTAGTGCGTCTAAACAATCTGCCTTATGAGTTTGATGTCTCATTAGAATCATTTCTGCTTAGGCAGCTGCCTAGGTAGGCAGTAGGCAGCAAGGCAGCTCACTAGGTTTTCAGACAGACCCTGTATATTCCACTAAATTGCAAACAAAACTTGTATGGTGATGCGCAGGACCATTTCTAAGGCTGAACTATCGATTTAGTTGCTTTTTTTTATATATATATTTCTAATGGAACAACAACAACACCACACATAAATTTGATCTCATTTTGAAGAACACAATATTTTTTTTATGTATTTTGTTTACGCATTGTTTCCCCTTTATTCTTTTTTCTCTCTTAGTATGCCCAATCGCCCGATTGCATCACGCTTCCTCTCAACTAATGTTAATCCCAGCTCTGATTTGAGGAGAACGAAGCTAACCCACACCCCCTCCGACAAGTGGGCAGCAGCCATATGCATCTCACCTGCACTAGGCGAGTGCTAATGCGGATCAGCCCTGTGTACGGAGAGACACACCCTGATTAACGCACTCCTTCTCCGCCCCTATGCAGGCGCCATCAATCAGCCAGCAGAGGTCGTAGTTGCATCAGTTACTAGGAGACCCTATCCGGCTTACTACTACCCCACTCCTATATGAACACCCAGCCAATCGTTGGATGGCAGAGCTGAGATTCGATATGATGTATTCGAGATCCCAGCTCCGGTGTGCTAGCCACCTGAGCAGCCAGAACACAATGTTAATATAAGCTTTTGTATTTCTTTTCTTTGTATTCTGGTGCCATGTTTTTTATGCTCATTTATCTAAAAAAAAGGGTCAGTATAAAGTGATTATAATTTCTTTGATATAAAATTTGTCAGTATTCATACAATACAGCTTTAATATGTAAAAATATTGAAATATTACAAAATATAAAGACTATAATGATCAGAATATGCTTTTACAAATTAAATATGCTAAATCGATGGGAGGTGCAGATTGAATGTGGAAATTGGAACGCGTCGCCTATCAACACATTGCAAACCACTGCTTCAACCCGGGGAAACCCTTTTTTCTAATGAATTCACCCAGCCTGCGTCACAGGCTCTGTTACCATGGCAACAGCCCAGGCAGAGGCAGGGATGCCCGTTCTGTGGCCTAAGTACTTGGCGCGGCCCGCGACCTTTCGAAGAGCCAACGGGGCGAATGTGTTGAAACAGGGCACACGACGGGTTGGCTGACGGCAAGCTGAGACGCATATGTAGCTGCCATCAGAGGTGATGTCAAAGAGCACTCTCGCTCTCTCAATCTCTGTCCTATACTCTCTCTCACCTCTCGCAAACTCGTACGGTCCAGGCGGCGATTATCCACAGGGAGATGCTGAAGACTAGCAGCACCGTGCCGGGGCAGATCGTCATCAGGGTCTTCATCACGAAGCGTGTGTTAAAGTGCACCTAGGGAGAAAGCGCAAATAAACAAAATAGAAATGTCAGCTCGTCAGTAGCCTTGTCATAGAATGTTTTTCTTATACTGAGGACAACATTCTTCATCTGTTTCATCTTCCACGTCGGTCTGGACACTCACAGAAAGCTGAGTGCAAGTTTTCCTCCTCTCATAACTGCCCTATTTCCAGAAAAATTGGGACACTTTGTAAAATGTAATTCTCTTGAACCTTTATTTAACTGACACAAGTACAAAGAAATGCTTTTCAAGTCTGATGATGAAGTTCCCAAAATGATATTTGCTTTATGACATTGTATATTATCATGCCTTAGGTCAGGGGTTTTCAACCTGTGAGGCATACCTGTCCAGGGGGGGCGTGGCATTACAAGATTTGTTTTCCTTTTTTTTTTTAATGTTATTAATTTTATAATTTTTTTTTATTTAAAAATTTAGCACGTCCAATTTCGTCCCATCTATCATCCTCTCATTAGTGCGGATTCCTGCTCCTGATTGGGGCTGACGAGGCCGTTCCATGCCTCCTCCGAAACGTGCACAGCCAATCGACTGTCTTATCACCCACACTTGACGAGTGCAGCGTGGCAGAGTACTGTGCACGGAGGATCACACACTCCGCCACACCCCCTCCCGTCTCCATACAGGCGCCACCAACCAGCCAGCAGAGGGCGCAACCGCCCCGTTCCTGAGAGAGCATCCCCTACGGTCTCAAGTCCCGCCCCCCACCCGGACAACAGGCCAATCGTTGTCTATAGCCGCCCAGCCTCGACCGTGAAGGCAGAGCTGGATTCGAAACGACGCTCCTTCGAAATCCAGCTCTGGTTGCAGCGCGTGTCTTTTACCGCTGCGCCACCTGAGCGGCTGATTTGTTTTACTTTTAAAACTAAAGCAATTCATTTTTTACCCACAGCAGACCACGCACACACATACACGTCTAATGTTATCCAGCTCAGTCTAAAAAAAGGACTGTGGCTAGCAAAACTTAAAAATAGGGCTAACAGTGAAGATAAATTGATGACAAAAACAGTGACTGCTGTTATAGGACATGGGTGTGTGTGTCTTTAAGACAGGTGTATAGTGGGAGATGCTCTGTTCACAATATCACTATACTGTAAGTGAGTCAGGAGTCGATTCGTATGAAGCGAAGCGTGTGCACGTTCTGAGTTTCTCTCCTCAGTCAGCGCTCCGTTTTAACCAGTATCAAATGGCTGCTACTATAGAAGAAGTTTGAGGTTGGCAAATGGAAAGGGGGCGCATGTCCAAAAAGGTTGAAAACCCCTGCTTAAGGTAACTGTTAGGTTTCTTTCAGCTTTTTGAAGCTTGAGACTGGGTCAAAAAGGTGCTCAGTTAATTTTGCAGATATTTTTAATGCTGTTCCGCACTGAACTGAGCTGTCAGTTTATTCATTAAATTAGGATTTTAACGTCATGTTTTACACACTTTAGTTACATTCATGACAGGACAAGTAATTACTGGTTACACAAGATTCATCAGTTCAAGTTCAATGTCAAACAAAACTCAACATTTTTGAAACTTGACGTCCTTCGTCGAGAAGTTTGTACCCTTAAACTCAACGTTTCCCTTAAACTTGACATGTGTGTGACTGTCGCTTTGTTCAGCGTTTGGCTTGAACTGTGCGGTAAAACGTCATCTAAGTGTGAATCTGAGACGAATCTGCATTTGTGTTGAATAACTATCAGATTCACTCTGAAAGCTCGACATGTATCTGTGTTTAGCTGGATTTTCTTCACTGTTTCACTTTTAAACTTGTGTTATAGCTCGGGGTGCTGAGAAATTATGAGAATCAAGTGTTCCAAGAGAGTCTAAAACGCTTATCATTAAAAAAAAAAGCTTAATGTGACAATGTATTAAAAGATTAACACAGAAGCACTAAACCTCTCCTAATTATTACTGCTCATAAGTTTTCTCCACTAATGAAATTCCTCGCTCGTTGTTTTAGTACAATAAGTCACGTTAAGCTTTGTGCACCACCACACTCCATAGGAAATAATGGCACAGCAGCGCAAAAGCTACTGTATGTTAATGCACCCTTACTGAACGGAATATGGTATTCCAATATCAAGCATCATCACGATTAAGAAACATAAGAAAACAATTAAAAAAAGGTTAAATTAAAGCAGGTTTTATTGTATTTAACTGTTTTTCATGTAATATTTGTGTTATTTTCAGTGTATAAGTGTCAAAAACCACCTCTTTATTTTACATTAGCCTAAAATATATGCAGTTCCACGGGACCATGGAACGCATTAACAGGTTTCCCATACATCCTTAAGGGAAATAATACCTTAAAACTCAACTCCTTTTAAACTCAACACCACTCCAAGAACCAATTGAGTTCGAGTTTCAAGATACCACTGTATCTCCAATTTACCTCACTTGAATATCTTTGGACTGTGGGAGGAAACCGGAGCTCCCGAAGGAAACACAAACATGGGGAGAACATGCAAACTCCACACAGAAAGGACCCCGGACCCGCCCCACTTCAGAATCTTGCTGTCAGGCGACACCTAACCACTGTGTCGCCCCAATAAGCCATCAGTAGTCTATAACACACTGTTGAAACACTTCTAGGCAAAAACATTTACATTTACAGCATTTAGCAGACGCTTTTGTCCAAAGTGATTTTCAGTTGTGACAGTATTCAATCTGAGCAATTAAGAGTTAAAGGCCTTGCTCAAGGGCCCAACATTGGCAACAGTGGTGGGGCTTGAACCGACTTTCAGATTAGTAGTCCAATACCTTAACCACTAAGCTACAACTGCTCGAGTCTATAATACTGACATTATAATTTCATATTCAAAGTATTATATAAACATGCAGCAAAAACTAATCTCATGATAACTAAATCCAATATCTAAACTAAATCCCTCCGTACACCACAGTCCAAACCCAAACTGTCTACTTCCTCTGCTTTTCAGTCATAAAAATGGAAACTGATTACTTGACTTCCTCCTCAGCACCCTGCAACACTAAATAAATTTTTTCTTCAGCTAAGCAGAGCTCAAATTCTGCCCCTATTCAAACATGCAACATCAATAAGAGCGAGAGACTTAGTCAGCATAGGCTGGATTTCTGAAAAAATAAGACACCAAAATGAAAGCCAAGGTTCAAAAGAAAGAAGAAAAATGTAGAAAAGAATGGAATTAAAGAAAGCAATTCATTTTAGTGCTTTGTGCAGCCTGTCAAGTTTTTTTTACTACAATCCCAAATCAGAAAGATGCCTCTGAGCCCAGAGAAGTCGACGCCGCTTCTGGACATGGTTAACATAAGGCTCTTTTTTGCACAGTAAAGTTTTAAGTGGCATTTGTGCATGTAACTCTGTATTGTAGTGCTTGACAAAGGTTTGCCAAAGTAATCCCTCACCCATGTGGTTATATCAGCTATTGTTGAGTGCTGGTTCTTGATGCAGTGCCGTCTGAGGGATCGAAGATCACGGGTGTTCAGCTTAAGCTTGCACCCTTGGCCTTCACACACTGAAATTCCTCATGATTCCTTGAATGGTTTAATAATATTATGCACAGTAGAGGGAGAAATATGCAAATCCCTTCCAATCTTTATTTGAGGTTCACTGTTTCTATACATTTCAATTATTTTCTCACATTTGTTGACAAACTGGAGATCCTCTGATCATCTTTGCTTATCAAAGACTCAGCTTTTCCTGGATGCTGCTTTTGTACCAAACCATGATTACAATCACATGTTGACATCACCTGTTTGGAATATGTTGCAGGACTGAAATGCAGGAATGGAGGTATATTAACAAATTAAATGAATAGCAGATAAAACATGAAATATCTTGGGTTCAAACTTCTGCAATCAAATAAAAGTCAAAGTAAATGTAAGGAACTCTGCATTTTTATTTTATTTGCATTTTCCATACTGTCCCAACTTTTTCTGATTCTGATACAGAACACAAGGGATGGGTCTGGGATCTGAGAGTTTTCACAGATACTTTACATTCCGAGGTCCAAGCTTGTGTTTCTTTTTGTCCAGCTCATTCCCTTGGAGTTTAGGTTAGGAAACAGGGTTGACCATGGTAAAAGCTTGATTTTTTTGGGTGCCACAGGGTGATGAGGTTTAACCAGGACTTAACTGTAGACTTTAAAGAGGAATCTTGCTTTCGGAGGGTTCCAGCCTTACTGTCCTGCCTTTTATTTAACTTATTTACTTCATTTACTAATTTACTTCAACAACTATATTTGTGGAACAGCCGGACAAGAAATTTTAAATCTTGTGGCTTCTTTGCGTTCTTTCCTTTTACTTAGCAAACCGTTGCATTAAAGCAATTCAACAATTAAGGTCTTGTTTTTATAAATAATAGAGCAATATAATCACGGCCATTCTTTTATTCATGAAAATTCCTTTCCAGTTGTTTTGCTTAATTAACCTCTGTAGCATGGCCTCCTTATTCCTCATTACTAACTATGATATCACCTCTCTGTGCTCATATATATCAGCTGTTTGGGTGCTAAGGTGGCACTTTGCTTAACCTTGACCTGGCCAGGAACAGGAGGAATCAGCTTTTTGCTCAAGTAGCATGGTTCTCAGTAAGTGTTGAGGCTACATGTAAGAATTTGTCACTGGGCGATGTATAGATGCCACTGGTGGTCCTCCTTGACCAGCAAAGAAGAGAACAATGGTGCCTTGTAACTCAATGTCCCCTAAACTCAAAATCTTTGAAACTCGACGCCCTTCAACAAGATATTTGTACCCTTAATCTTGACGTTTTCCTTAAACTTGACGTGTGTGCGCTTTGTTCAGCGTTTGGCTTGAGCGGTGCGGTAAAAAGTCATCAAAGTGCGAATATGAGACGAATCTGCATTTGTGTGGAATAACCATCAAATTCACTCTGAAAGCTTCACATGTATCTGTGTTTAGCTGGATTTTTCTCCTGTTTCATATTTAGACTTGTGTTATAGCTCGGGGTGCTGAAAAGTATTGAGAATCAGCTTTTCAGAGAGAGTCTAAAACACCTATCGTTAAAAAAAAAGCTTAATGTGACTTAATGTATTAAAAGATCGACATAGAAACACTAAAACCACTAATGAAATTCCTTACTGGTTGTTTTAGTTCAATAAGTTGTTAAGCTTTGTGCACCACCACACTCCATAGGAAATTAGGACACAGCAGCACAAAAGCGATTATGCAGCTTCTCATGTGAATGCGCCCTTACTAAACTCGCTAAGGAATACGGTATTCCAAGATCAAGTATCTCCGCAATTAGGAAGCATAAAAAACAATAAAGAAGTCAAGGTAAAGAGCAGGTTTTACTGTATTTCAGTGTTTTTAGATTATATATGTGTTATTTTCGGTGTATAAGTGTCAAAAACAACCCCATTATTTTAGATTAGCCTAAAATATATGCAGTTCCACAAGACCATGAAACACATTAACATGTTTCCCATACGTCCTTATGGGAAAAAGTACCTTGAAACTCAACTCAAATGCTTTTTAAACTCGACGCCACTAACAGAATCAATTGACATTGAGTTTCAAGGTACCACTGCCTAACAGGAGCAGCCAGTAGAAGATGAAGTCAAAGACTAGCAACTAACTGTTATTACACTAGGTCAAGAGCATGTATAGTATACACCAGCTTTATATAAATACATTCTGGTCCGCACAGCAGACTTGGCACAGTGTTTACACCAGATGCCCTATCTGACGCATTTTTTACTTTTATTCCCTGTCACACGTACCCCCCCCCCCCCCCCCATCTCTTTCCAGGATCTCAGCAGGTAGAATCTCTACTAAAAGGTGTAACAATGCTATTATAATGGTGATTTTAGGGTGGTGCAGTGGGATTATCCTCTGCACAATTGCCTAATGCCTGCAGCAGCCAAAATTGGCCTCCAGTCTGCTGGGTTGGAAAGACCGGACTAAGGGGTTGGGTTATCGACGCTGTGCACCCAGAGATCAGTGCGTGGCCGACCTCACGCGCAAATCCACTAACGTATGGGAGAATAAGAAGGGATTGGTGGATTGCGCACACATCGGAGGGAGTGTGTCAGGCGAATATGCACCCTTGGGGTCTCCAGCAGTGTATTAGCTATGCTAATTTGGGAGACAAAGGGGGAAAACGCATAAAATAAAATGGGGTCAGGCTAGAAATGTAGGATTTAAGCGTGCAGTGGTCAGCCACCGGCTTAGTTTCATACATTGGGTCAGTAATTACCAAGCTGAGCCAACTTGACAACCTTTAGTAATAAATAGCACAAATGTAAATGTTAACACCATTTCATCCAGCCTCCTAACTGACAGTGTACCATGTTCAAAGGTGGGGGAAAGAGGCACATTTACCCATGTGTTCCATCACCTTGCCTATGAATTACACTTTTCAATAGTTTGGGGACTGAGGACACCAATTCAATTCAAATATTTCTCCATTCTTGCTTGATACAAGACAGTCCGTGGTCGCTGTCATCTGCTTCCCCTCTTCATGCTGTGTCTTATATTTTCAATAGGACACAGATTTGGGTTGCAAACAATCCAGTGCGGCACACACACTCTGTGTCTACAAAGCTGGGCCTGGCATTGTCTTGCTGAAATAATCATGGACTGCCCGGGAAAAGACTTGCCTTGATGGCAGCACATGTGTCTCTACAATCCCAATATACACCTCAATGGTACCTTCACATATGCAAGCCATCCTACTGATGCATCCCCATACTATGACAGATCTTAGCTTTTGCACCTTTTACTGATAACAGTCTGGATGGTCCTTTTCATCTTTGGCAAAGCGAACCTGACAAACAATTTTCTTAAACAAGCTGAACCATGGACTCATCTGACCACAGCACACATTTCCATTGTTTTCTGAACCATCTGATGATGAGCTTAAGCCCAGAGAACTCTGAGGCGTTTCTGCATAGAACTGATCTACAGCTTTCTTTTTGTATTATAAAGATGCAGAATGGATGTGAACCGAATTCCATACCAACTGCTATGGAGGAAATGACCCTTCCAGTGTAGAAACATTAAAACCACCTCCTTGTTTCTACACATATTGTCCATTTTATCAGCCCCACTTACCATATAGAAGCACTTTGTAGTTCTACAATTACTGACTGTAGTCCATCTGTTTCTCTGCATGCTTTGTTAGCCCCCTTTCATGCTGTTCTTCAATGGTCAGGACCCCCACAGTACCACCACAGAGCAGGTATTATTTGGGTGGTGGATCATTCTCAGCACTGCAATGACACTGACATGGTGGTGGTGTGTTAGTGTGTGTTGTGCTGGTATGAGTGGATAAGACACAGCAGCGCTGCTGGAGTTTTTAAACACCTCATTGTCACTGCTGGACTGAGAATAGTCCACCAACCCAAAAAATATCCAGCCAACAGCGCCCTGTGGGCAGCGTCCTGTGACCACTGATGAAGGTCTAGAAGATGACCAACTCAAACAGCAGCAATAGATGAGCGATCGTCTCTGACTTTACATCTACAAGGTGGACCCACTAGGTAGGAGTGTCTAATAGAGTGGACACTATTTAAAAACTCCAGCAGCGCTGCTGTGTCTGATCCACTCATACCAGCACAACACACACTAACACACCACCACCATGTCATTGTCACTGCAGTGCTGAGAATGATCCACCACCTAAATAATACCTGCTCTGTGGTGGTCCTGACCATTAAAGAACAGGGTGAAAGCAGGTTAAAAAGGTATGTAGAGAAATAGATAGACTACAGTCAGTAATTGTAGAGCTACAAAGTGCTTCTATATGATAAATGGACAGTGAGTGTAGAAACAAGGAGGTGGTTTTAATGTTATGGCTGATCGTTGTATGTTAAAGTGGTAAGCAACAACCCATTATTGCTTGTAAAGGCTGATCCTATCACTCTTATTGCCTCTGTCCCATCTATTTTGGAGAGTGCTGCAGGCATTCAGTTTTAAATGTGTTTCTCTTTGCAAAATACAATGATCAGTTAAAACATTAGAAATCTTGTCTTTCTACCTTTGTCAGTTAAAAAAAGAACACGGATTTAGGGCCTGTACATAAATCCTTTATAAGATCTAAAGAAATAGCACATGAATGTTAATGCTGACCTTATTGAGGGCCCCTATGCTCCGGGATGAGGCGTCGGTAAACAGCTTGCTGTGGAGGAGCATGACGCGGGCGATGAGGTAGAGTCGGAGGAACATGGGCACAGACAGCACCATGTCCAGGTCAGCCTCCGCCTGCGAGGGGATGTAGGTGAAGGCGAGTCGAGCACGCCACACGAACTTGAAGTCGCCGGGCACCGGATGGACAGCTGAGACCAGCAGCTCCAGCGCGATCAGCAGCACCCGCTCCAATGTCATGGCGATGCGCCAGTCATCCGCACCGTTATCTATAAGGAACAGCTGGAGGAAAGAAAGAAGGAATTAATGCTGACAGATGAAGATACTGAGAATTAATACTGTGGCCATATGTATAAGGTGCTAACTGTCGAATTCAAAACAATAAATTTAAAAATAACATGGAAATGTGCCAACTGCAATTGTGTAGGATTGTTGATGGAAACCAGTATAAAATAGGCAGTATTACTTACATTTTCAGCATTTAGCAGATGCTTTTACCCAAAGCAACTTACAGTATACAGTCCAAGCAATTGAAAGTTAAGGGATTTGCTCAAGAGTCCAACAGTGGCAACCTGGCAGTGGTTGGGTTTGAACCAGCAATCTTCTGTTTACTAGCACAGTACCTTTTTTTTAAATGCATTTTCTCCCCCTTTAGAGCGTTCAATTGCCCAAGTTCAAGTGCCCCTCCGACACGTGGGCAGCAAGCCGCATGCATCTTATCACCCACACATTGACGAGTGTTTTGCCACCTAGTGTCGTGTACGGAGAGACACACCCTAGGAGCACTCCTTCCCCATCTCTGTGCAGGCGCCTCTAATCAGCCAGCAGAGGTCGTAATTGCACCAGTCTGACATAGAGAGACCCATATCCGGCTTAGTCCCGCCCACCCGAACAACAGGTCAATCGCTGTTCATGCGGCCGCTCAGCCTTCAGCCGGCAAGGCAGAGCTGAGATTCGATACGATGTATTCGAGATCCCAGCCTGGTTGCAGCGTGTGTTTTTTACCGCTGCGCCACCTGAGTGGCCACTAGCACAGTACCTTAACCACAAAGCTACAACTAGTACTGCTGGGAGGTGAGTCTCTTTGCCCTTTTGGTGACAAGGGTGGAATTCCCTTTCTCCATAAACTGATTGATAGCAGCCAATCCTGTCCATTTGTAAATTCATGTGGATTTGCGAGGACATGCAACGTCTATATCACCAATGAAAGGGTAAAAATAAAGTAAAAAGTACGTAAGTAATAAGTCTACACACCCTGTTAAACTTGCTAGCAATTAGAGTGCCCAGGTGGCGCAGCGGGAAATTCCGCTAGCACACCAGCGCAGAGATTCTGAACACCCCGGTTTTAATCTTGGCTCTGCTACTTGTCAACTGGGCACCACTAGTGGGCACAAATGGCAATGCCTGCAGCAGACACAAATTGGCCACCGTGTCTGCTGGGTAGAGAAATGACCGGACTAAGTGGGTGGGGTCTTCAAACAGGGTGCAGGGTGCTCGCATTTCACCGTAGTGCTGGCGTAAAACCACAACTCTGCTCTGTAGTATCTGCGTTCAGCTCGTTTCTTTGGGTTATTTTGGCTGAAATGCTCCTGAAATACTTAAAAAATTTTTGGTCTCTTTATCTTTGCCTCTCTGTCTTCATAAACTCCCCGCTGCTCCATGGAAGTGATGCTGCGTCCCCCTGCAGTTCCTTTAGTGCGTTGCAATAATAACGACGCGTCGACAATGAAATTCCACGTCGACAAATTTTTATAGTCGACGTTATCGATTATGTCGACTAATCGTTGCAGCCCTAGCTGACATGGGCTGCGGCACTTGGTGTGGTGGTCTTACTCATATTTCTCCATCCCTGGCTTGTCTTAAGGTTCCCTGTCTTTCCTCTTTCTCAGGAACTGAGTTGTCCCTGGTGGTTAGAGTTGTCAGTTGTCAGTTCTGATCTGTTCCTTTTCTATTTCTATTCACTTTCTCCATTGTGGGCTGTGGATGTTTTTGTGTTCTTGGTTTTGATACTTTGTTTCCATTACGGTGTTGTTCTGCATTGGTTAAGCATCGCGCAAATTGGGTTCATTTTTTATTCTTGCATGCTGCCACCACCATGCTTTACAGTACAACGAAATTCTTTCTTTGCGTATCCCAGCTTGTTTGGAAGCTGGGGTCAGAGCGCAGGGTCAGCCATTGTATGGCGTCCCTGAAGCAGAGAGGGTTAAGTGCCTTGCTCAAGCACCCAACAGTGGCTGCATGGCAGAGCTGGGATTCAAACTCTCAACCTTTTAGTTGATAGCCCAAAGCCCAACCCACTAGGCTACCACTGTCCCTATAGTTATATATAATAAGTATATAATAAGTATTATAAATAAGTACAAAGGGAGAAGCATTTTGCATTTGATGTTTTGATAGAACTAAAGCCAGTCCCCGGAAGAGAGCACAGACTTCTGGACCCTGGTGTGCAGCGACCTTAATGTTCTTCAAACATTTGAAGTCAGTATTAAATATTAAAGCTTGTTATACTATCAGCAGAAGTTGATCAGGCTTTGCAGACAGCAGGAGTTTACAGAGATTACTGCCACCCTGGAGAGCTGTGACAATGCACTGTTTATTTAGTGTTTTTCTGCTCCAACACACCTGATTCAGCTCATCAACCAAAATAACAAGCAAGAACCCCGGCTGGGTCCCAAATGCCAAAAGTAATGTCTTATTTCTATTATATTTTCAGCCATTTAAAGAAAGATCCTGAGCACTTGAATGAATGAGGTCTGTTCTTAGTAGCCATTTACCATGGGGGGCACCATTTGCTCCCCAAACCACTTTCCTGTTATGTGTCAGGAATTCTCCAAGCTTTTAGCTGCCACATTCCAAAGAAGCTCTGTTATATTCAGACTGGGGGACTGATTATGCCATTTGAAGTACACTGAACTGGTCATGTTTATGGAACCAGTTGGAGTTACTTATGGCCATGAAGTCAGTTCACACTCAGATCACTGTGGAATTTAATCGATACCAAGAACACATTACTGACACCATTACATTTCCAATATCACCACCCAGATCTGTTGATACAAAGCCAAGGCTGGTTGGTCCATGGATTGATGCATTTTACACCAGATTCGAACCCTACTATCTGCACCAGACAGCACAACTTCACAAATTCCTTTAGACCAGGTGATGTTTTCCCAAATTCAAGTGTCTAGCTTTGGTCAGACTGCAATTCAATTCATGGATGGCTAAAGTAAAACCAGACATGGGCTGCGTCCTAAATTGCATACTCCCATACTGAACAGTACGCGAAAGCGGGTAGTGTGTTCAAATATGTAGTATTCATTAAACAGTACGCGAAAAGTACCCGGTAGGGTTGGGCGGTATGACGGTATTGCAGTATGGTGATGGTATCTTAAAAATGAAAAGCGCCAAATTTCTGCTTCAGGTTTACCTTGAAAACTGAGACTTTAAGACATTCGCGCATCCACAGTAAGGGTGGGGTGGGAGTGGTAGGTGGTTGGAGCTCACTGATTGGTTGTGGGGGTGATCACTGTTTGAGGTGATAACACAGAGAGACAAGCAAAAATCCACAATGGCTAGCGTTAGCTGAGAGGTGGGCGAGCTAGTTCCGAAGAAAAATGCCACTGCTGCAGTTTGGCAGCATTTTGGATTCATTCCAAATGAAAAGGGGGAGCCAGCAAACCTTGATGAACGGTCAGTGTACCTTTGGTCATTCATTTTTCACTTCAAATCCCAAAGTTGAAAAACAAGAAAATGGGTCGTTTTTCGTTTCAAAAAACAATATTGAAAAACGGGAAAACGGGTCGTTATTTGTTTTAAGATCAAAAATCAAATATCAAACTGGCAAAAATTGAAAAACGGATCGTATTTCAACATTTCAACATATAAAAATCAACATTTTCAGTTCAACTGGAAATAAACACACAAGCGCGTGCATGCGTGTAACAGTGTAAATCGAGCACAAGTGTTAATAAGAAGACAACAAAAAGTTATATTAACGTTACGCCGCATCCCCTGTTCTGACTTTTGTGTCTGCCGTAGTTTTTCCCAAAAAAAAAAAGAAAGAGCTATTCTAAGAAAAAAGAATGTTGTTTTCTAACGTCTCACCTGTCGTGTAATGTGAATTACAAATATACTGTCTGGCCCTTTAAGAATGTTAAGTGTACTGTGCTAGGGCATAGGGAGCAAGTGTGTAGGGAAGACATCAGAAACGACCATCTCCGGCTGTGCTTACGTTGTTTTGCACTGAGCTTGTGTGACATTAAAAGTAGCCTTCTCGTTAAACCCCCACTCCAATATTTTGACTTTTTTTTTATTTTACATTATTTTACATCACCGTCGTCACAACATTAACATTTACGTTAATATTTTTTTTACCGTATAGAACTCAATTCTGTAATACAGGCATAACTAATCGTATAACTATTACAACATTTAATGCATTTTAATCAGCGTTCTGCTTCATGCACTTTTAAGAAATAGATTTAACCAAAAACTAACTAGTGTAAAGTTTGTAAACTCGGCTGCACCTTAGTGGACTAATCAAGGTGTTTAGAGTGAGTCAGACTTGTAAGATTCATAAGAAATTATTCAACAAAAAAAACAGACTGTGTGCTGTAAAAGTGTTGTTTGTGGGACCTTGAGTGGCCCATGGCATTCTGAGACAAATCATCAAAGCTCATTTAAGGATGATGCTGAAAAAACGGAATCGATCAAAAGAGCAATTTCAAGATAAAAGAGACACACAATGGCACAATGGTGTTTTACAATGGTAAAACACACGCTAGCACACCGGAGCTGGGATCTCGAATACATCGTATTTAATCTCAGCTCTGCCATCCGACTGGGCTGATCGGCCACATGAACAACGATTGGCCTGGTGTTCATATCGGGGTGGGGTAGCAGTAAGCCAGATAGGGTCTCCTCGTAACTGATGCAACTAAAACCTCTGCTGGCTGATTGATGGCGCCTGCACAGGGGCGGGGAAGAAGTGCGTTGATCAGGGTGTGTCTCTCCGTACACAGGGCTGATCCGCATTAGCACTCGCCTAGTGCAGGTGATAAGATGCATACGGCTGCTACCCATGTGTCGGAGGGGGCGTGGGTTAGCTTCGTTCTCCTCAATCAGAGCGGGGATCGGCATTGGTGGAGAGGAAGCGTGATGCAATCGGGCAACACAAGTGTTGTTCAAAATTTAAACCATGGTAAAAGTTGTGTTACGTTTACAAGTTACAAGATAGCTCAGTGTACTGCTAAGCACGGAAAGCCCTTCACTGAAAAATAATACACTACATGGCCAAAAGTATTTGGACACCTGACAATAAGCTTGCTTGATGATTAATATCAAACACCTTAAACAACCCTGTCAGCTGGTAACAACTAGTTTGATAATCTGCAAATGGAAGGTTTATGGAGCCATAAATGATTTTGATGCTTTGATGTTTTGCTGCTTCAGGGCCTGGAGGAATATCTTGTCCTTTCTATTTCCCTTCTGTAAATGAAATGATCATTTAAAATGCTTTTGTGTTCTCTCGTGTGAGTTGATCTCATGTTTTATTTTGTATGAGGACCTGAAAGCATTTAGTGTGATAAATATGCAAAAATAAAACACCCACTCTAGCAGCAGTGCAGCTTTATTCCTTGTACTCTTTTGAACCTACGACACATTTTACATGATCCCCACAAAACCTGAACATCATTTAATGTCATGTATGCTAAAGACTTACAATTGATTGATACAAAAGATCGCTACAAGAGCAATTACATTTCCCAAACTATTCAGGTGTTATTGTCTCCAATCACCACTAGGTGGGAGCAATGTCTCGTTGCATAATTAAACACGTAGTAATGATCTTATTTGCACAGCTTTAATTGCACAATTTATGTAACTGCACCTCTAGGCTCCCTCCTTTTCAGTTTTTATTTTTTGTTCTTTTAGATGTTTTATATTCTTATTTTTTAAATTATTATATTCTATTTTCTTTTTTATATATTTTGTCATTGTGTGATGTTTGTTTGATGTTTGTTATAATTGTAATTGCTGCTGCTACACCGCAATTTCCCTTCGGGGATCAATAAAGTAAATCAATCAATCAATCAATAAAAAAAGCTCAGAATTCACACTGATTTTCCATTGTATAGTTATTCTATTTTAAATCCTCCCGCCCCCGCCGGTCCGTAAAATTATATCTGATATGAAACTGGTCTGTGCTGCTGTACAGGGTATTTCTGTGCTTCCTAGCAGTACCAGACCCACAGCAACCCTGACTAGGGAAATCCGTTGATGAAAATGAAATGAAATTAATATTAATTTGTTTGAGTGGCAACTCAGATTGGCGTGTGTAACTGCACTGCGCCCAGTGATTCCGGGTAAACCAGAGCCACCGTGACGATGAATTAAGTGTGACAGTGGTAGCCTAGTGGGTAGAGCTTTGCACTATCAATCAAAAGGTCGTGGGTTCAAATCCTGGCCCTGCTACACAGCCACTGTTGAGCCCTTGAGCAAGGCCCTTAACCTGCTCGGCTTCAGGGGCGCCGTACTATAGCTGACCCTGCGCTCTGAGCCCAGCTTTAAATCAAGTTGGCATGTGTGGCGCCCAAGTGGCGCAGTGGGATATTCCGCTAGCACACCAGTGCTGAGATTCTGAACTCCTCGGTTTAAAACTCGACATTGCCAACCGTCGGCTGGGCACCCTCTAGCGGTGCCTGCAGCGGAAACGTTTCTGATAGGGCGGGATGACCGGACTATGTGAGTGGGGTCTTCAAACGCTGTGTAAGGACCCCGTCTTTGGACTGTGGGAGGAAACCGGAGCTCCCGGAGGAAATCCACGCAGACTCAGGGAGAACACTCCACACAGAAAGGACCCAGACTGCTCCACTTGGGAATCGAACCCAGGACCTTCTTGCTGTGAGGCGACAGTGCCACACTGAACACATTGAACTTGAACTGATGAATCTTGTGTAACCTGAACAACCTGTCCTGTCATGAATGTAACCAAACATAACAAAATCCTAATAAACAACCTATCTGGCCAAGTCAATTTGTGACTCTTATTTTTATTCTTATATTAAAGCAATAAGTTATCACAGTTATTATGACGATGATTAATGATGATTAATGGTACGTGTCTTTGGCAACCGAATCCAAGCCATAATGTTATTCACGAGAACACACAGCTTTTTTTGATTGCTGTCTTTAATAAAGCCAATTTCTTTTGCTAGAAATCTAGTTGTACCACAAGAGTCTTGAGCTTGCAATTATTTATGGCATCGGTGATATAGGAGTAGCATAACGTTTTGTTCTTCAATTCAGTAGATGACGTACAGTGATACCTTGTAACTTGACATCCTCTAAACTCTAAAATCTTCGAAAATCGACACCCTTCGTTGAGAAATTTGTACCCTTAAACTTGACGTGTGTGCGACTGTCATTTTGTTCGGTGCGCTAAAACATCATCAAAGTGCAAATATGAGATGAATCTGTTTCACTTTTAAACTTGTGTTACAACTCAAGGTGCTGAGAAATTGTGAGAATCAGCTTTTCTGAGAGTCTTAAATGCTTATCATTAAAAAAAGCTTGATGTGACTTAATGTATTATAAGAATGACATAGGAACACTAAACCTCTCTTAATTATTACTGCTCATAAGTTCTCTCCACTAATAAAATTCCTCACTCGTTGTTTTAGTACAATAAGTCACGTTAAGCTTTGTGCTCCGCCACACTCCATAGGAAAAGCGGTTTTACTGCTTCTCATGTGAATGCACCTTTACTGAACGGAATACAGTATTCCAAGATCAAGCATCTCCAAGATTAAGAAGCATATGGAAACAATACAAAAGTAAAAGTAAAGAGCAGGTTTTATTGTATTTTTTTTTATTTTAACTGTTTTCAATTGTATTTCAGTGTCTTATATTATATTTGTGTTATTTTCAGTGTGTAAGTGTCAAAAACAAGCCCATTATTTTAGATTAGCCTAAAATATATGCAGTTCCACAGGACCATGAAACACATTAACAGGTTTCCCATACGTCCTTATGGGAAACAATACCTTGAAACTCAACGCAACTCCCAGAACCAACTGACATCGAGTTTTAAGATACCACTGTATCCAAACTGGTTGTCCTGATCTCACGTTGGACTTAGTTTGAGGATCTGAAACCAGTTAAAGTGATAAGTATACAAATCGGAGTATGCAGAAGGGGTAGGTGGGGGTTTTGGAGTCTTTAGTTCAGCCATGTATCTTGTTTTCATTTGATTTTCGTGTTTTACCACTGCTTTATCTAGGTCAGGGTTATAATGGGTCTGGTTTCCCTGGAATCACTAAGAGCAATCCATCATTTACATAGCCCATCATGTCTATATGTAGATACCCAACCGGCTGATAGCACTGCTTGGAGTTCAAACCATGGATTCCAGCAGTAGTGGGCTAGATTAATTAACCATTTACCGCTGCGCCACCCGAGCACCATTGTAGAATTAATAATTCAATTCGGCTAACCAAAATACTCGTTAAGCTCATGAGATGAGAGAAAGCTTAGTGTGAGTAGTAGCAGAGGGAGAGAAAAAAACATAAAGCAGATTCATGAGAGCGCAGTGTCTCCAGGCTTTCCTCATCTGCCTAGTGAAGCCAAACAGACAGAGGAATATGCAAACATTCATTCTTTTATTCTAATACGCTGAGACAGAGCCTATATACTCTCTCTCTCTCTCTCTCTCTCTCACTCGCTCTCTCTCTCTTGCTTTCATTTCTTCCTCAGGCTGTATCGACACACACTAACCATGGAACGGGAAGCTAATCGTATTGGCTGGTGCAGCAGCTGCATTTAGCGGTAATTGCAAGTGGTAAAGTGGTTTGTTTAGCCGATGTGCTGAGCGAGACGAGGGTTTTTCCCTCTGTTCTCTGTGCGTGCACACGGCAGAAAAGAATGTAAGCTCTTTCAGTCTTCACATGATTTTTTATCATCAGAAAATGCCAGAAAAACATTGATTCACGAGGCTTTTAAACAGGACAGGATCGAAGTCGAAACAATTTTCATTTAAAAATCATAAGAATCATCTTTAAATCTACAATATTTGAAAATCTAGTTCATTCATTTTCATAAACACTGTGGTCTAGGTCTAGAGTCTGGCATCACTCAGAAACACTAGGTGCCATGTAGGGATGCAGTTTAAACTAGTTTGTTTATTTTGTTTGTTTATTAGGATTTTAACGTCATGTTTTACACTTTGGTTACATTCATGACAGGAACAGTAGTTACTCATCACACAAGGTTCATCAGTTCACAAGGTTATATCGAACACACAGTCATGGACAATTTAGTATCTCCAATTCACCTCACTTGCACGTCTTTGGACTGTGGGAGGAAACCGGAGTTCCCGGAGGAAACCCACACAGACACGTGGAGAACATGCAAACTCCACACAGAAAGGACCCGGACCTCCCCGCCTGGGGATTGAACCCAGGACCTTCTTGCTGTGAGGTGACAGTCATACCCACTTGGCCACCCATCCCGGATCGGTATCGGTATATTGACGTCATATACAGATCGGATATCTGATGGACGGGCCGATCTACTTACCGATCCAAACTCCAGTCCGCATCTTGTGCTGGACCATAAACCCGCCGTAACTTAACATAATGTAACATGAGGCACGTCACCGATCCAAGTTCCATTACACATCTTACCATGAACCCTAACACCTTCAGTCAGTAACAGGAAAAAATAACATTAGCTGCTTATTTTACTTAAAAACAGCTACTTGCAATGTGTGCAAAGCTAGAGAGTCAAGGGGTGGAAGTAAGGTTTCGTCGTATAACACGACTTATTTAATCAAGCACCTGCAGAAACTTAACAGAGAAAAAAAATGCAAAAGATAATGTTATTTTTTTTGCTATTTTAATATAAGGTTCTGTGTGGTTTCAGCCTCATAATGTAACCCTTAACACAATAACAATCATAATAATAATGAAGTATCGGTATCAGTATCGGTATCGGCAGTTGTGTATCGGAATTGGATCGGAACTGAAAAACTGTGGAACGGCGCATCACTAGTCTGAACTGGGCACCAATGTATCATAGGTTTCTCTCACTCACTCTCCCATTTGGAAGCAATTTTGAGAAGGTAAAGAAATCTGCTGAACCCGGAGCCAATAAATGCAGACACATCATAAAAAAACCTAGTGAATTTCTTCGAAACGTGACCTGTAAGTAGCAAGGTTCCTGAAGTCAGGTCCCGAAGAGTCTTGTTGTTATGAGGCACCCACCCTACAAGATGTTATGTGTATTATATATTGTATTATATATAATATAATGAAACTCTTCTCCAGGTCTCTTTAAATCATTAAACCTGCAAGCTTCACTGTTTACTCATATGAGCAGCTTGTTTGTTTACATTCTTCTATTTTGTAGTGGAATTAAAATGGTCTTGGTGTAAATTGGTGTAAATACATAAAATTTTTGGTTATTTATTAACAAATAATTGTGCTCAAGTGGTGCAGCAGTATATTACATAAGGTCATTACTGCTGAGATACGGGATTGAATTCTCGGATGTGCTATCATCTGGCTGGGTGTCTACACAGACATGACTGGTTATGTCTTGGAAAGGAGGGGAATGTGTGGGGATTCGAGGCCCTGCCTTGAGCCTAGTGTTTCCCAAAGAAACCAGACCAGGATAAAGCAGATGATGAAATAAAAATGATGACATTAACAAATGAGTGGAACAAATTTACTGATAAATTGACTGATATTAAAGTAGGTTAGTAGCAGTGTAGCGATTAGGATTAAAGGCTATAAATGAAGAATAAAGTATGATTAAAATGTAACAACTTCAGGCTGGATGTCGGTTGTCTGTATGCAACATTTAGTTCTGCTGGTGAAATGTGATTAACCTTTGGCCGCCAACAGGTCTGCAAACTATACGAGGGTAAATTTTCTCAGTTTTTTTTATTTATTATTTATTCTTTTTATTATTATTTCAACAACAACTATACATTATTAATAAGTAAAACAATAATAATGAAAACAATAACAATAATAATTAAATTACTATTATTACACAAATTATTATTATTAACATTATTATTATAACACTATTATTATTACTAATTTACATTTGTCAGCTTTTTAGCAGACCTTTTTTCCCCAAAGCTACTTACAGTAATGACCGAATACCTTGCAAGCAATTGAGGGTTGCCCAACAGTGGCAACTCATTGGTAACTACCACTGCCCCACAAACATACTACCAATGCCCACAAACTACCACTACCACTGCCCACAAACATATTAATAATAATAATAATAACAACTTTTTCAAACTTTTTTTAAGCGACCTAGGCAACACAAACAACGCAGCAAAATGGAATCTGGTCCCACTTTGGTTTACAAAATGTAACATAAAGCCTCCACAAGGGGGCGTTAGTGTACAATTCATTTTAACAGTGCCTGTTAAAATTAGTTAATTTAATATTTAATATTTTTCTCTGTGACCCAGGGGTTGAAAAATCCTGTGCTAGAGGATAAAGTAGCACTCACAAATCACAAGTAAACTATTATCAATTTATATTTAGGCCATATTTAAAATAGGATTTTAACGTCATGGGACAGTGGTAGCCTAGTGGGTAGAGCTTTGGGCTATCAACCGGAAGATTGGCGGTTCAAATCCAGGCTCTGCTATGCATCCACAGTTGGGTCCTTGAGCAAGACCCTTAACCCTCTCTGCTTCAGGGGCGCCGTACGATGGCTGACCCTGCGCTCTGACCCCAGCTTCCAAACAAGCTGGGATATGCGAAGAAAGAATTTCATTGTACTGTACCACCTGTATATGTATATATGACAAATAAAGTATATCTTCTCTTTTAGACACTTTGGTTACATTCATGAGAGGACAGGTAGTTAGTGGGTACACAAGATTCATCAGTTCACAAGGTTTTGAATTTTGTATCTCCAATTCACCTCACTTGCACGTCTCTGGACTGTGGGAGGAAACCGGAACAGGCACGGGGAGAACATGCAAACTCGATCGAACCCAGGACCTTCTTGCTGTGAGGCAACAGTGCTACCCACTGAAGCACTGTGCCGCCCCTAATGCTGCAAATAAAAAAATCTCGTTCTCATTATAATAGACATTTCTAAAGGTGGGGAAGATTTCAGGCCACAAGTAGCAATCATGGTGAAGGTGACGGAGCTTCCTAAAGATCTCAGCGTATCAAATATTAAACAACACTTAAACAGAAGAACAAACAGACCACCTACAAACAGCAGAAACAATCCTGTCAGTACAATTGTTTTGACAATCCGCTATGGAATTTTAGTGGGACTTCGAAATCATCCCTAGATAGACGGGCCACGCAGGATTTCAGTACACTCAGACTTATGATGAGAGAGGTGAGAGAAGCCAACCTTGAAACATTAGAGAATCAAAGACAATGTTCCATTAGAGAAACAGATGATGGATGTTTCCAGCTGATATGCCAGCAATGATTATGCAACAAAATATCACAATATGATTCATTTGTAGTGTCCAAATACTTTTCTACTAATGTAATTAATTACATATATCTTATTATATATATTCTATTTATAGGTACAAAAATAAGGCATTTAAAATGGATATACACCGATAAGCCAAAAAAATTAACAGCGCCCTAAAAATGTGTAGTGTGTGTGTGTGTGTGTGTGTGATGAGAGCACCGTGCATGCTTCATGGCAGCAAATTTCTGTGTTTTTTCTTCTCTGGAAAAGCCAGCCTCGTCATGGTGACTGTTGCCTAGGCGACAACATCAAAGAGCAGCCAAGCTTAATTAGGGTCCCCAGTAAGACAGAAAAAAATGACTCTGTGTATGTGTGTGTGTGTGTGTCGGGGGGGGGAGATGACGTAACATGATTGCATGTGCGTGTGCAAGTGAATGGTTAAAAGAGAAAATATCAAGAATAGTGAAAGAGTGTGAGATGAAAGATGAAGCATGCAGGAGTGATGGAGAGAGGGATTGTAAAGAATAGTAGAAGTGTACAAAGAAAGAATGTACAAGAAGAGAAAGGAGTGGTATAGTAAAGTTTTTGAACCAGAAAGACTCGTGAGTGTAAAAGAAAAGGGAAAGTGGAGGAGAGAGAGGGAGGGAAAATGATGAGAATGAATGCAAAAGGAAACAAGAAAGCAGGACAACATGAAGTGCAAAGCCAAGAGTGATGAAGGGATTCAATGTGAGAATGAGAAAGTGTGAAAGGAACGAAAGTGGAGAAAAGAAAGACAGAATAATTGCATGTGTACAAGAACAAGCAAAGTAAAAATAAAACATGGAGTGGAGTGCAGGAGTGGAAGGATACACAAACAGAAAACGATGGAGGGGCACAGTGTAGAAAAAAGCATGAATGATAGTATACACTGATCAGCCTTGTTTCTACACCCACTGTCCATTTTATCAGCTCCACTTACCATATAGAAGCACTTTGTAGTTCTACAATTACTGACTGTAGTCCATCTGTTTCTTTGCATACCTTTTTAGCCTGCTTTCACCCTGTTCTTTAATGGTCAGGACCCCCACAGGACCACCACAGAGCAGGTATTATTTGGGTGGTGGGTCATTCTCAGCACTGCAGTGACACTGACATGGTGGTGGTGTGTTAGTGTGTGTTGTGCTGGTATGAGTGGATCAGACACAGCAGCGCTGCTGGAGTTTTTAAATACTGGGGAAAAATACCTTGAAACTCAACGCCTTTAATATTAAAACTTGACGTCAGTTGGTTCTGGGAGTGGTGTTGTGTTTTAAAGGTGTTGAGTTTCAATGTATTTTCCCCATAAGGATGTATAGGGAACCTGTTCAAGGTACCACTGTATAGTAAAATAGTGCAAGAGGAAAGCAAGAAGTTTAAATAGTGTGAGAGGAAAGAGAGTTAGCAGGTGCAAATAGGAAAAAAATACTAGATGAAGAGTAACAGATTGCAACAGGTAGCAAAACGTGAAGTAGGGCAGGTGAGAAAACAAAGTCAGGTGAGAAGTGTAAGAGAAACATGAATGCAAAAGAGAAAAGAGAGAAAATGAGGTATAGTAAGAGTGCTAGTAAGTGGTGAAAGAGTGCAACAGGGATTAGTGGATGTGAGAGAAAGAGAGAGATGAAGGGCATGAATATGAGGGAGAGGGAGAGTGTGGATGTGGGTGGAGAGGAAGAGAATGTTCTTTCACTCTGAGTGTGTGGGTGTGCAGGAGTTCGGATCAATGAATTGTGAATGTGTATTTTCAACATCTGCACTAGTAGTCCTCAGTCAGTTGAGAGTGTGAGTGTGATGCTCTTGAGTCTGTTTATCTGTGTGAGCATGTGAATGTGTGTGTGTGTGTATGTGGGCCATTCCCCTGAATCTGTGCCATTTCCATCCTTATATGTATAAATGTACAGTGGTACCTTGTAACTCAATGCCCCCTAAACTCAAAATCTTTAAAACTCAACACCCTTTGTCGAGAAATTGGTACCCTTAAACTCAACGTGTTTCATATTTGTGTTATTTTCAGTGTATAAGTGTCAAAAACAACCCCATTATCTTACATTAGCCTAAAATATAGGCAAGACCATGGAACGCATTAACAGGTTTCCCATACAACCTTATGGGAAAAGATACCTTGAAACTCAACATCTTTTAAACTCAACACCACTCCCAGAACCAATTGATGTTGAGTTTTAAGGTACCACTGTATATGAAAAACAACTTTACAATGCATTTTTAGTAGAGCAAAGTGTCCTGCACATTGATCTAATTGCAAATTTAGGATATATAATTTACGTTAATAAAAACTCCCTATGGCCGCTCAGGTGGCGCAGCGGTAAAAACACATGCTAGAACCAGAGCTGGATCTCGAATACATCGTCTAAGGCTGAGCGGCCACATGAACAACGATTGGCCTGTTGTTCAGATGGGCGGGACTAAGCCGGATAGGGTCTCTCTCATAACTAATGCAATTACGACCTCTGCTGGCTGATTGATGGTGCCTGCACAGAGATGAGAAAAGAGTGCTCTCAGGGTGTGTCTCTCCGTACACAACGCTGAGCTGCACTGCACTCGGGCGTGGGTTAGCTTCGTTCTCGTCAATCAGAGCAGGGATCGGCATTGGTGGAGAGAAAGCATGATGCAATCGGGCAATTGGACGTGCTAAAATGGGAGAAAAAAGGGAGAAAATTCATAAAGAAAATATAATAAAAAAAATAATAATAAAAACTCCCTATGACACTGAAAGAAATGTGTGTTTTTCATGTCCTCACTCTATAACACTACACTTTCCTTGCATTGTTTGGTGACTCCATATCCCATCTATATTTGATATGTATGTACTCTCTATATTTTAAGGACAAATGTCAGGAAAAAGTAAAATGGGCACATCTTTACAAACGGATACATACACTCAAGTCCCCAATTGTAAAAACACCTATATTGTTATAAAGACATTTGTATATTTTATAAACTGTGCTTCATTCTAAGACCCTTTGTTCTCCATCAACCTTAAATGCATCACGTCATTATTACAGCAGTAATTGTACATATCTGAAATTGTACACACTAGTGAAGCTGCACTGAGCAGAAAAACAGCGCTTTCAGACTCTAAGGGCACATTCACATGAGAAGCGGAAAAAACGCTTTTGCTCCAGCTGTGATGCTGTTTGATATGGAGTGTGGTGGTGCTGCGTAGCATTCTGCTGTGCTTTCCTAAGCGATGTTTAAAGGTTATCTGAATAAAATTTTGACCCAGATTGCCACTAACAATTCTCCAATGGGACAATGGTAGCCTAGTGGGTAGAGCTTTGGACTATCAACTGAAAGGTTCAGAGTTTGAATCCCAGCTCTGCCATGCAGCCACTGGTGAGCCCTTGAGCAAGGCCCTTAACCCTCTCTGCTCCAGGGGCGCTGTACAATGGCTGACCCTGCGCTCTGACCCCAGTCTCCAAACAAGCTGGGATATGTAAAGAAAGAATTTTCATTGTACTGTACAAGTGTATATGTATATATGACAAATAAAGACATTCTACATTCATTCTATTCAATGAGACAAACTGTTTGATATGACGCAGTAGAAGCGACTCAGTCAGTATGAACAACGCTTAACGTGAACAAAGCTTAATGTGACTTATTGTACTAAAACAATGAGCAAGGAATTTTAGCAGTGGAGAGAGCAGTAATAATTAAGAGAGGTTTAGTGTTCCTGTGTCGTACATTAAGCCACATTCTCTCGTAAAAGCTGATTCTCACAATTTCTCAGCCCCCCAAGCTGTAACACAAGTTTAAAAGTGAAACAGTGAAAAAAAATCCAGCTAAACACAGATACACGTGGACGCTTTCAGAGTGAATTTGATGGTTATTCCACACAAATGCAGATTTGTCTCATATTCGCACTTTGATGACATAAAAAACGGTTTGGTATATTGTTTAAATAAAATTTTTTGTTCCAAGTGAGCAGCCGCTCAGGTGGCGCAGCGGTAAAGTACGCTAGCGCACCAGAGTTAGGGTTTCGAATACATCGTATCGAACCTCAGCTCTGCCTTTCCGACTTGGCTGGGCTGCAGCATGAACAACGATTGGCTGTTGTTTAGGGATTAGAGGGTAAGAAAGTCGGATCATAGGTCCTCATAGCTGGTGCGACTGCGGCCCCTGCTGGCTGACTGATGGCGCCTGCACAAGGCTGAGGAATAATGCAGATGGGGGTGTGGCCCTCCATACACAGTGCCCGTCAAGTGTATGAACTCAACTCATGCAGGTGAAAAATGCAGTCTGTACTGAATGTACGTGTATGTCAGTTGAGAGGCGTCCCCAGTCAGTATAGAGGACGCCATCAGGGTAATTGAACACGACTAGATTAGGGGGGAAAAATTGGGGAAAAAAAAAATAGTAATGTGAGCATGTTTGGTCTAGCCGGGGGTGTCGGTGGTGTGCTCCACCTGTACAGAACAAATTAATAAGTAAACAAATACAATGTTAATCTCTTAATGCCCCTTAATCCCCTTAATTTCAGATTTTCAGATTTGGCAACAAACCGAGACGAACTAAGGCCCAGAGATGAAGCCTACATTGTAGCAGCTGTAGATAAATAAACATGTGACAAAAAATACCAAGGTTTTTTGTCAAAAGACATTCAGAAGAAGTGCAAGACACCTAGTCGCCGTTCATAAAAATGAAACTGAGATTGTAAAGGCAAGTCGATGGCTGTTAGATCTACTCCGAAAGCAATTAAACTTTAAACACAATACAGAGGAGGTCTGGGACAACGGTTGCTTGTTATCGGCCAAGCCAAAAAAAACAAACAAAAAAACAATCAATGTCTGTTTGTAAAGAAATCATTAGAGAAACATGTGACAAACTGCACCATTAAGCCAAGTGATGATCAAGGATCTGTAGGGAATAGAAAGCAAGTACAATCCTTCTGTGCTCTCTAAACACCAATAAGTCACGACTTGAGTAAAGGCTTAAAGGATATGCCCTGTCACATGACCTGTGATGAAGTCTTTGTTATTGTGAGAGACGACAGATGGATTTTGCAATTGGGTGAACATTAACTTAGGGGAATTGGATCAGATCAGAGGGTATGTCTGAAAACCTAGTGAGCTACCTTGTTGCCTACTGGCTACCTAGGCAGCTGCCTAAGCAGAGATGATTCTAACAAGACATCGACTTATAAAGCAGATTATTTAGACACACTACTCAGACAGTGATTATTTCACAGTAGTTTTGCTTACTAAGCTCTCCATGTACCGAAAACAGTTTAATTGTCAAATAATAACACTTGTTTACCTTTATACAAATTAAAAATCTACGAAAATGTATTTACATTTGAAAAGACCTCAGTTTGTTACTTCGCATTTGTCCGTCATATTTGTAATTTTTTGTCAGAAAAGTTGTGCTGCACTGAATGCTGGGATTGTCTTCATCGCTAAGAAAGCATCGGATGCTCCCTTGTTATTCAGTCTGATTATCGCTTAGAATTAAGACACCTCAGTAGGCAGCATTTTAAAGCATCTAAGAATTTAGATAGCCTCTTCTCTGGAGTGCACAGGAGAGCTCACTAGGTTTTCAGACAGACCCAGAGTAAACATGACTATATCCAAGAAGCAGAAGAATCGCGAGAAAGCGGACTCCACTGATAAGAATGGCAGACCTCATCATTTCTGCCAACTTTCCTCATGTCATATCAGCTGTAAAAGCTGTTTGTGCATAAGATGAACAGACAAACTCATACCGCATTCCATCACTGGCACTCAAACTGGGTCATTCGCTTCAAAAAATGCACAGTATTGTGGAATTAAATGCCAGAATTAATGGAAATCATAACCGGAGTCTGCAAAAAAGATTCAGGCAGGTCTATCAGGCTATGTCCTACCAGGGATGTCCAAACTACACTATACATTTGCGACCCGTTACCATTTTCTATTTATTTATGCATTTTTTCCCTTTTTCTCCCGATTTAGCGTAGTCAATCTGTCTTCCGATGCTGTGGATCCCTGATTGCATTCAAGGAGGGTATATTTGCTGCTCACGTGCCGCTAGCGGACCCCTTCTTATACGCCCGTGCTTGCACAGGCACCTTGGTCTGCTAACCAGGGACCTTGAAGACCCCACCCACTTGGTTCGGTCATTTTCCCCACCCAGCAGATGGCCAATTTATGTCTGCTGCTCTACAGGACCTGCCAATTGTGCCCGCTAGATGGCGCCAAGCTGATCAGTAGCAGAGCCGAGATTCCAACCGGTGTGTTGAGAATCTTGGCGCTGGTGTGCTTGTGAAATATCTGGGTGCCAGGAGGTATTTCATAAATAAAATGAATGTGGATCCGCTGTTAAGCAGGTTTTAAAGAAAACTGCTTGAAGCGTTTGAACACATATTTATGTGTCGCTATCACATAAAACAAACCTAAAACACGCTTCATCTTCTGTCCCCCAACTCAAAACATTAACGTTACACCTACATTACTGTTCCCAAGTTTTGGATAAACATAGAGGCTCCAAAGAAACGCAAACTAGGCAGCGAATGAAGAAGATTTCAGGTGCGCTGGGAAAATATCTAGTCAAGTACAGTGGACCCTTGAGTTACGAACGGTTTACTATATGAACATTTCGGGTTACGAACGATCTTTTTCAACTTAATGTACGAACAAATTTCGGATTACGAACTGAAATTCGCGAAACACGTGATGTGTTTTTTATGTACAGTACTACTGTGTGTTGTTTATTATTGTTTATTACAGGAATGTCTATTCTATAATTTAAGATTAAGGGAAAATATACTTGTATTTATAACAAAAAGACCATTTAAGACATTAGAAAGGTTAGGTAAGGTCTGGCACGGGAGGTCTGGCACGGATTAATTCTATTTACATTATTTCTTATGGGAAAAATAGGTTTAACTAACGAACATTTTTACATTTTTAAGAACAGCCCTTCGGAACCAATTAAATTCATAACTCAAGTGTCTACTGTATGTCTACTGTATATTAATCTTTTGGTAAAATCTTAGTTTACACAACACTGTCAAAGATAGATCATTAATCACTCAAATAAAATAGTTAAATATCTAGTAGGTTTATTATATTTTTATTTGTTTTATTACAAAAGAGTCTGTGACCCGTGTTTGCATATTTTTTTACTCCATCTGGCCCCCACCAAGAAAAGTTTAGACAACCCTTGGCTAGATGGAATGATTTTGCAAAAGAAGCAGAATCAAGGTGCACCACAACAACAGCTCTTTACCCAGGATGTCCAACAGCTTCACTTCTACGAGGAAACACAATGAATGTTCAATAATTGATTCTTACTTAGACCTAATACAAGCAGCACTTGCCCAGGTTATCGTCTTCAATATGTGCATGCAACTGTAGTTGCATTAAGAGACCAGACACCACAATATGAACATACAGCCATGTGCCTGTCAGTGGTTAAAAGAAAACTGAGAGGAGCCCTGGTGGTGCAGCAGGATATCCTCGGCTCTGCTACTGGCCAACTGGATGCCCCCTAGCAGGCAAAATTAGCAGTGCCTGCAACAGACAAAACTGGCCATTAGTCTGCTGGGTTTGAAAGACCAGACTAATAACCAGGTGGGGTTTTCAACGCTGTGTAAGAACCCTACGCCGAGGCATAGGTACAGAAGTGGAGGAGCATGGAGATCTATTCATGCACGATATCCAGCCTTGTGTTCGAATCCACCAAAATGTGGGTGAATAAGAAGGGGTAGCGAGACTGCGCATGCGTCGAACGCAATGGGGCAGGCGGATATACTCTCTTCGGATGCGATTGGGGTCCCCAGCAGCAGAAGACTAATTGGCCATGCTAAAATCGGGAGAAAAAAGGTTTTAGATTAGGATTTTAACGTCATGTTTTACACTTTGGTCACATTCATGACAGAAACGATAGTTATTCATCATACACAAGATTCATCAGTTCACAAGGTTAATGTTAAACACAGTCATGGACAATTTTGTATCTCCAATTCACCTCACTTGCATGTCTTTGGACTGTCGGAGGAAACAGGAGCTCTTGGAGGAAACCCACGCAGACATGGGGAGAACATGCCAACTCCACACAGAAAGGACCCGGACCGCCCCACCTAGGAATCAAACCCAGGACCTTATTGCTGTGAGGCGACAGTGCTACCCACTGAGCCACCGTGCCACCCCGAAAGACGCCAGCTCTTTAAAAACCAATGGTGGTCTCTGCTATGGAGCTACGCTTGGCAAAGTGTGAGAAGTGTGAAGTTCAACATGACAATCCATTGCTCTTTGCCCATCCAGGGATGTCTTCTGCTTTAAGATGAACAGATGCTGTTCATAATTTTTTACTGAAATATGAGCCTCGGGGCACCCGAGTCCTTGTCCTCAACAAGACTGAGAAAACATTGCCACCATGTCCAGTTTTAACTTTTAATCCTAGAGGGAAATGAAAACTGGCAGCTTTCTCAGGGCATAATACACATGATCACGGAGAATATTACAGGCTGGCAAAGGGAACATTTCAGCTAGATAAAGTTAGTAAATTACTAATGACAGTGGAGAAAAAAAAACAATCAAATCACAATTAGCTCTGACGGTGGGTTAAAAGTTTTGTTTTAATTATTTTATCTATGATCAAATCTATGATAAAAATGCGATGTTAATTTGTTCATTCATTGGGTGTGTTCGAAAACCTAGTGAGCTGCCTTGCTGTCTTACTGTCTACATAGGCATCAGCCTAAGTAGAGAGGATTTTAATAAGTCATTGACTTATAAGTCAGGTCATTCGAATGCACTACTTAGACAACTAATGCCAGGTTCACACTACACGACTTTCCAAGTCGTCAGGTCGCTGTACAGTTCACACTACACAGCTGGATCTCTTGTAATCGGGAGTCGTTCAAGTCGGTGTGGTTTTCACCGGTGTGGTGAGCTTCTCTGGTCTCCCAAACTATGTTTTTTATGAAAACAAATGCGAGAGGTGACGAAAGGTTTAATGAGGTTTAATGATCCAAAAATGCATGTCAACAAGTAACGAGCGATCAAAGTTTGTGCGTTGATGTGCAGTGTAAAATCAAAGAGGAAAAATAAATGATTCTGAGTGGATTTGGCTTGGATTGTTCTATAGTGAGTTGGAGGTTAATAAATATATTTTTGCAATGCAATGTTGGTGTTATGTTTTGTAGAGAACGATCAAGTCAGAAATACTGTAAAACTTGTGTGTTTGCCGATGTATTCTGATATAAACTATATTATGCCCCTGTCCCACCTGTTTACAACTCCTCCCCTGCGTTTCCCCTAACCCTGCATCTTGCGTTCTCATTGGCTGTTCCACATAGCACTCATTGCCAGTCGGGCAACTCAGATTCGGATATTCGACATGCTAGAACTCTCGCTTCGGTTGGCAAGCGCTCGGCGAGCCACTTGGATAGAGTTGTTGAGTAGTTCACACATAGCGATTGAGAGCCGAGTTTAGATCGCCGAGCAAACGCAGAGTTGCTCCCGAGCCGGCAAATCTAGCACAGACCAGTCGGCGAGCAAAAATCAGGGCAAAAATCTTGTAGTGTGAACTACGCATAAGCTAACACCGCTAGCCTCATGCCATTCAAAGCAATGAGATGGGGTGGCACAACGCGCTAGCATGTCAACTAACATCTCCCTCCGTGTACCAAAAACGGTTAAATTCGCTGACAAGCCCGAATTTGCTAATAGATGACACTGGTGCAAGTTCATACAAATTAAAAATCAATTATCATTTATTTTGTTTGAAAATAACTCCGTACTTTGCTTCGCATCGTCCACCATATTTGTTATTTTTCTGTGAGACAAGTTGTGCCGCACTGAATGCTGGGATATCCTTCACCACTAAGCCAGCATCGGAATGCTCTCTCGTTCTTAAGTCAAAATACCGTTGAAGTTTTAAGATATCTTACTAGTGAGGATATTAAGGCATCTAGGATTTCGAACAGCCTCCTTCTCGGGAGCGCCTGTAGGATGACGTAAAATGCTGCCTATGTAGAGAGCGCACTATGTTTTCAAACACACCCAATGTCTGTTTTAGAACCGCTTTATCCTATTCACAGTTCACTGGGGCAATGACAGGAAACACCCTGGATAGGTTCGCCAGTCTATCACAGGGCAAACACACATTCACACACATCAGTTCACTAACCAAATCTGCATTTTTTCACCTTTGCAACATGTCACAGCTGTGACCCTTACTCTCCTTAAATGATTCCAAAACACTGGTTAATGCCTTCATTTTCTCTCGCATTGATTACTGTAATTCTCTATACTCGGGTCTCTCTGCTAAAACTATCAACTATCAAGTTGCGATAAATTCAAAACTCTGCGGTAAGAGAGCTCAGTCGAAACACAAAATCAACCCACATCACCGCATTCTTAATGAACTGCACTGGCTTCCGGTATCAAATACAGTGGTACCTTGTAACTCAACGTCCCCTAAACTCAAAATCTTTGAAACTCGACATCCTTCGTGGAGAAATTTGTACCCTTAGAATGTAATTACTTTCAAATTAACAATGAACAGCCACTTTGTTCGGCGCTCGGCTTGAGCGGTGCGGTAAAACGTCATCAAAGTGCGACTATGAGACGAATCTGTATTTGTGTGGAACTCTGAAAGCTCCACATGTATCTGTGTTTACCTGGATTTTCCTCGTGTTTCACTTTTAAACTTGTGTTTCAGCTTTTACTCATCATAAAAAAAAGCTTTATGTGACTTAATGCATTTAAAGAACAACACAGGAAAACTAAACCCTAAATTAAATTATTACTGCTTATAAGTTCTCTCCACTAATGAAATTTCTCGCTCATTGTTTTAGTACAATAAGTCACGTTAAGCTTTGTGCACCACCACACTCCATAGGAAATAAAGGCACAGCTGGTGAAAAACCTATTGTGCCGCTTCTCATGTGAATGCACCCTTATTGAACGGAATACGGTATTCCAAGATCAAGCATCTCCATGATTAAGAAGCATAAGGAAACAATAAAGAAGTAAAAGTAAAGTGCAGGTTTTATTGTATTTATTATTGATTTTTATTATTTTCAGTGTATTAGTGTCAAAAACAACCTCATTATTTTTCATTACCCTAAAATATATGCAGTTCCATAGGACCATGGAACACATTAACAGGTTTCCCATACATCCTAATGGGGAAAAATACCTTGAAACTCAACGCCTTGTTAACTTAACGCCACTTTTAGAACCAATTGACGTTGAGTTTCAAGGTACCACTGTACAAAATGCTGCTCCTTACATTTGAAGCCCTGCATTGTTTGGCCCTGACCCGATCTTGGAGAGCTCTTACATCCGCACATTCCCTCTCGCTCTTTAAGGTCCTGTGGTGGCAGGTTCCTCTCTACACCTCTCACTAGACTCTCCACAATGGGTGGCAGATCTTTCAGTGCTATAGATTCTAAGCTTTGGAACTCTCTACCTCAATCTCTGTGTAATTGCTCTACTGTTTCTCTCCTGAAGACTTTTAATTTCGAACAGTGTTTCTGTCCTTCCTCTCCTGTAAAGTGACCCTGAGATTGTATTAAAAAAAAAACACAGGGAGAACATGCAAACCACACAGAAAGAACCAAGACAGTGTGTCAATAACACTGAGCCACCAATGTTATTAATGAGGGGTTTCATTATTAGAAATATTAGATACAACAACTGACATTATATCATCCAGTAGTGAAGAGGAGGAAGAAGAGGCCCTTACACTGAGAATGCCATGTCGGTATCATTGAATCCTGTAGCACCTTTAAAACAATACAAACCAAATCAAATCAACCAAATCAAATTGTCTGCGCAGGCACAGTTATTTCTGGTACTGCCTGGCTGCCCTGTGCATTAACATACGTTCTATTAATGTCTGCTTTGCTTTAATGGGGGTCTGTTGTAAAATTTTTCGTTCTAGCAATGCCAATGCAGACGTGGCACAGAGGAGGTAAAATCAGTTGGAATTTTACCTCATGAAATTCATAAGGATTTGAATTATTCCTGACTGTATTATGCATCTTCAAGCTGAACCCCATGCTTTTCCAAACAGAACACGGACTGCTGTTAAAATTCTCTGTGAAGAAGCGAATAACAGCATTAAAAGGAACAAGCTGTCAGTGATGATAACCACGTTCGGTTACCATGGTTTTAATAACCTGCAATCCAGACTGAACAGTGCATAACACCAAAATCACAGTAACTTGCCTAAACCCACAAAAATAATAAATAACTCAATAAATATTTACATTTACATTTTCAGCATTTAACAGACGCTTTTATCCAAAGCGACTTACACAATGAGCGGAACACGATGAGCAATTGAGGGTTAAGGGCCTTGCTCAGGGACCCAACAGTGGCAACTTGGTGGTGGCGGGGCTTGAACCGGCAACCTTCTGCTTACTAGTCCAGTACCTTAACAACCAAGCTATCACTGGCCCCAAATAAATAAAGCATACTCTTCAAAACCGAAACAGAGTGATATGATTATACACCGATCAGCCATTGCATTAAAACCACCTCCTTGTTTCTACACTTACTGTCCATTTTATCAGCTCCACTTACCATATAGAAGCACTTTGTAGTTCTACAATTACTGACTGTAGTCCATCTGTTTCTCTGCATGCTTTGTTAGCCCCCTTTCATACTGTTCTCCAATAGTCAGAACCCCCACAGGACCACCACAGAGCAGGTATTATTTAGGTGGTGGATCATTCTCATTAGTGTGTGTTGTGCTGGTATGAGTGGATCAGACACAGCAGCGCTGCTGTAGTTTTTAAACACCTCACTGCTAGACTGAGAATAGTCCACCAACCACAAATATCCAGCGTCCTGTGACCACTGATGAAGGTCTAGAAGATGACCAACTCGAACAGCAGCAACAGATGAGCGACCGTCTCTGACTTTACGTTTACAAGGTGGACCAACTCGTCTAATAGAGTGGACAGTGAGTGGACACGGTATTTAAAAACTCCAGCAGCACTGGATACGATGTATTCGAGATCCCAGCTCTGGTTCCAGCGGGTGTTTTTACCGCTCCTTGAAGTTTTGATTTTGTTTTGTTGGCAGTGTATGTCCTAATACACTATATAGCTAAAAGTATATGGCGGCGCCCAGGTAGCGAGTGGATAATCCCACTAGCACACCATCGCCGAGATTCTGAACTCCTCGCTTCGAAACTCGGTGTTGCCACCGGTAGGCTGGGCGCCATCTGGCGGGCATAATTGGCAGTGCCTGCAGCAGATACTAACTGGCCACTGTATCTGCTAGGGCAGTACAACCGGACTATGTGTGGGTGGGTGGGATCTTCATACGCTGTGTAAGGACCCTGATTGGCGGAAGAGACGCCTGTGCAGAATGCAGAGGACTGTGCACGTGCCGAAAGAGGCGTGGGCGGCGACGTGCTCTACTCGGATGCAATCGGATATCCTTCAGTAGCGGAAGACAAACCGACTGCGCTAAATTGGGTGGAAAATGGGAGGGTGCATTTACAAAAAAAAAAGTATATGGACACATAACCATGAGATTGTTGGAGGGAGCATTCACATGAAAAGTGGCAAAACTGCTTTAGTGCCAACTGTGAAGTTGTTTTCTATTGAGTTCGCTGCTGACCTATTTAAAGCACCTCCTATGAGACGAACTGTTTGATATGACGCGGTAAATGCAACTCAATCAGTATGAACAATGCTTAACGTGAACAAAGCTTAATGTGACTTTTCATTATGAAATTTCATTATGAGCAGTAATAATTAAAAGGGCAGTTGTAGCCTAATAGTTAAAGGTACTGGACTAATTATCAAAAGATTGCTGGTTCAAGCCCCGCCATTGCCAGGTTGCCACTGTTGAGCCCTTGAGCAAGGCCCTTAACCCTCAATTGCTTAACAATATACAGTACTGTAAGTCACTTTGGATAAAAAGCATCTGCTAAATGCTAAAAATGTAAATGTAAAGAGAGGTTTAGTGTTTCTGTGTCGTTCTTTTAATACATTAAACCACATTTGGCATTTTTTAACGATAAGCATTTTCGACTCTATTGGAAAAGCTGATTCTCCCAATTTCTCAGCACCCTGAGCTATAACACAAGTTTAAAAGTGAAACAGTGAGAAAGATACAGCTAAACATAGATATACTGTATGTGGACACTTATAGACTGGATTTGATGGTTCCACACAAATGCATATTCGTCTCATTTTCATACTTTGATGACATTTTACAGCACCGCTTAAGCCAAGCGCTGAACAAAGCGGCAGTTTGCGCCGAGGCTCTTGGTAAGCGAATTGCAAAACGCTTCTCATGTGAATGCACCCAATTTTTCTAAACAAATTGGGAATGGGAGATAAAAGGAAGATGTCCAGTCTCCAATATTAGTGCCCATTTGTCAAGTCTAGCACCTGGCTTGCAAACAATGTGTCAGTTCATTTAGAAAGTGTTCAACAAAGTTGAGGTCAGGGCTCTGTGCAGGTCACTGGATGTTACTTTGTGTACAGAGGCACAGTCATGCTGGAACAGGAAAGGACCTTCTCCAAACTGTTGCCTCATTTATTACCATCCATACCTGTTGTATGGATGTGACTGTATCACCAGAACTCAATAATTAAAAGTGGTGTTAACATATTTCTGGCAAATTTAATGTACTTCCAACTATGCTGAGCACGGAAAAGAATCAGACCAAATGAAGATCGTCCATCATCATCTGTCTCTACTCTGCACAGTAATTCATCCCAGTTTCTGTACTCGATGCCCTCTCGCTCCCTCTCTCTTTCCTGTCTGCATTTTTTTTTTTGGAGAGGGGGCTTAATTTTCACTGTGATGTTAAATAATTAAATTTAATTAGGGAAGGTAATCGGTCAACATGAATGACTGGACAGTACCACCTTCTACCATCATTAAACCGAGGAAGAGAGCATGAGAGAACAAGAGTTCCCATTAGCATTCAGCCTTGCAGATTGCTAAGAGGAATACAAAGTACATTTTATTAAATAATCTATTTGCATTGGGCAACAGTGACAGACTGTGATTCTGTGCACAAAGCCTTGTTCGTTTAGACACGGTTTAACAAGTTTGGTGGGATGAATTGGAATGTCAACTGCGAGCCAGGCCCCTGACCTCACAACTGCTTAAATTCTTTTAACTGAATCTGAAATAGACACAAAACACACCTAAAATCTTGTGTGGATTAAATACTTTACAAGGAAAACAGTCTGTTTTATGAGGTCTATCGGTATGGTACAATACACTGATCAGCCATAACATTAAAACCACCTCCTTGTTTCTACAATCACTGTCTATTTTATCAGCTTTACTTATCATATAGAAGCACTTTGAAGTTCTACAATTACTGACTGTAGTCCATCTATTTCTCTACATACTTTTTTAGCCTGCTTCCACCCTGTTCTTCAATGGTTGATTCTTCAATGATTCTCAGCACTGCAGTGACACTGACATGGTGGTGGTGTGTTAGTGTGTGTTGTGCTGGTATGAGTGGATAAGACACAGCAGCGCTGCTGGAGTTTTTAAACTCACTGTCCACTCTATTAGACACTCCTACCTAGTTGGTCCACCTTGTAGATGTAAAGTCAGAGACGATCGCTCATCTATTGCTGCTGTTTGAGTTGGTCATCTTCTAGACCTTCATCAGTGATCACAGGACGCTGCCCACGGGGCGCTGTTGGCTGGATATTTTTGGTTGGTGGACTATTCTCAGTCCAGCAGTGACAGTGAGGTGTTTCAAAACTACATCAGCGCTGCTGTGTCTAATCCACTCATACCAGCACAACACACACTAACACACCACCACCATGTCAGTGTCACTGCAGTGCTGAGAATGATCCACCACCCAAATAATATCTGCTCTGTGGTGGTCCTGGGAGAGTCCTGATCATTGAAGAACAGCATGAAAGGGGGCTAACAAAGCATGCAGAGAAACAGATGGACTACAGTCAGTAATTGTAGAACTACAAAGTGCTTCTATATGGTCAGTGGAGCTGATAAAATGGACAGTGAGTGTAGAAACAAGGAGGTGGTTTTAATGTTAGGGCTGATCGGTGTATGTCTACAGAACAAATGCAGTTAAGGACAAATGACCAATTTAAACAATACAGGAATAAAATCTAATCTAATACTGGCTTGCCAAGCAACTATATAAGACATGATTGGCTGTGTCTGAGGGGGGATGATGAAAGTCCTGCCATGAATTAGCGCCCTTTCCAGTTGAGTTGAGTCAAAGTCATTAGAAGGTCATATAAAATGGGTCATGTACCGTATTAAAATACCTTTATTCATTCTTCCCCTAATAAAATGATTAAACTGAGGGTCAAGTCTCTAACAGAGTAGTGGCTAAAGCCCTGCCATGAATTGGCGCCCTTTCCAGTGTGTTCCTGCCCTTCACTAAGTGTTTCCCAGAGACACCAGACCCCCCCCCTCCCCCCCCCTTTTGTCCAGGGCAAAGCAGTTCAGTTATTTGCATTCATACATAATCCTGAGCTGTAAAATGTGTCAAAGTCATTGGAAGGTCATATAAAATAGGACATGTATCGTATTAAAATACCTTTATTCATTCTTCCCCTAATGAAATTATTGAACTGAGGGTCAAGTCTCTAACAGAGTAGTTTTACATTTAATTGAGAGAGATGAATAAATTAAGCTGCTATCAGGCACCATGGTAGAGACACATGTATACAGTGTATATAGTACAGCATATAATAAAGTTTAAAGAAGTAGAGGGCAAGGGTGCACAGGAAAATATAGCATCCCCAAATTTGGTGTCAAAAGCTATTTGCCCTACAGCACTCCAGTGTATGTTTTTCTATCAAACTAGGGATGTCGGGGCCGATCAAGGCATTTTTTAACTGATCGGTATCGGCTTTACTAATGCCGATCCTAAGCCAATCCTTCGTTTTACGTCAGCATGTCCGTTCTGTGAAAATACTTTAAATTGGAAAGTGAAACAAGTCCAACAGTGAAGTGTAATGTCTGCAATGTGAGCGTTTCACGAGGCGGTAGGAGCAGAGCTTCATCATTACTGTAGAATTTTACTGTTTATATGGTGTGTGAGTCAAGGATCACTCCGGTTTACAAAACAATAACTTTTAATCCGAGTATGAAAACTTCAGGACCATAACATACAGCTTTTACGAGTTTACGTGTTACAAGACTGAACGACATCTCAGTATCGAGCACTCGGATTGGCTTAGTTATGTAACCGAGCGTCGTAGTGATGCACTCGCTTAATAAAGAAATAAATACACGGTATATTCACTAATTGTCGGGAGCAAAACACTTTTATTAATTTCTTCTGTTACGGTACCGAATAGGGGACAGCTAGAGTCATCGCATTAGCCAAGCACGTTATTCTATGCACTATGGAAGCCCCAAAGGGTCAAAACACACTCACTTCGCCTAGAAACGTCCATCAAACCATTGTCACAACATTTTGAGTGTTCCAGCTTTACTACTACAATGCTGCACTAAGTTTGTTTACTTTTATTTTGTAAAAATAAAAGAACACTAAGCAATAGCTTGAATGCAGGCAATTTTTTTCCTACAGCACTGCAGCGCTATTCAGTTGTTAAACATATACACTGGATTAATTTGAATAACTGTAATGTACATGAAGTGTGCACTGTGTGAACAGTATTATCCAGTTCTAATCTAGACAATATCGGTTTGAGACTCGGTATCGGATCGGGATCAAAATTAATGGACCTGGAATATTTCAGACTATCTCATGTAGAGCTTCTTTGGTCTGTTAGATCAAGATTTGACATTTTGCATTCATTAAAATATTAGTAATTACACATAACTATTACTATTATTTTTTAACTTAATATTTTAAACTTTGGTTACATTCATGACAGGACAGGTAATTACTCGTTACACAAAATTAATCAATTCAAGTTTAATACCAAACACAGTCATGGACAATTTAGTATCTCCAATACACATCACTTGCATGTCTTTGGAATGTGGGAGAAAACCAGAGCTCCCAGAGAAAACCCACACAGACACGGGGAGAACATGCAAACTCCACACAGAGCCGCTGGGCCGCTCCACATGGAAATCGAACACAGGACCTTCTTGCTGTGAGCCACCATGTCGCCTATTATAAATAATTAAAAAGAGTTTAACATCTGCTCAGTCTGCTCAGAGTTGATCTCCTCTCACAAACCCTTCCGGCACTAACTCTAATCATGTTAATATACACCGATCAGCTATAACATTAAAACCACCTCCTTGTTTCTACACACATTGTCCATTTTATCAGCTCCACTTACCATATAGGAGAATTTTGTAGTTCTACAATTACTGACTGTAGTCCATCTGTTTCTCTGCATGCTTTGTTAGCCCTCTTTCATGCCGTTCTTCAATGGTCAGGACTCTCCCAGGACCACTACAGAGCAGGTATTATTTGGGTGGTGGATCATTCTCAGCACTGCAGTGACACTGACATGGTGGTGGTGTGTTAGTGTGTGTTGTGCTGGTATGAGTGGATCAGACACAGCAGCGCTGATGGAGTTTTTAAACACCTCACTGTCCCTGATGGTCTGAGAATAGTCCACCAACCAAAAATATATCCAGCCAACAGCACCCTATAGACAGTGTCATGTGACCACTGATGAAGACCAACTCAAACAGCAGCAATAGATGAGCGATCGTCTCTGACTTTACATCTACAAGGTGGGCCAACTAGGTAGGAGTGTCTAATAGAGTGGACAGTGAGTGGACATGGTATTTAAAAACTCCAGCAGCGCTGCTGTGTCTGATCCACTCATACCAGCACAACACACACTAACACACCACCACCATGTCAGTGTCACTGCAGTGCTGAGAATGATCCACCACCTAAATAATACCTGCTCCTGTGGGGGTCAGGTCCTGTGGGGGTCCTGACCATTGAAGAACAGGGTGAAAGCAGGTTAAAAAAAGCATGCAGAGAAACAGATGGACTACAGTCAGTAATTGTAGAACTACAAAGTGCTTCTATATGGTAAGTGGAGCTGATAAAATGGTTTTAATGTTATGGCTGATCAGTGTATATTCTTCTGCGACTTGCGGTGCACCCAAATGACTACAAAGACTTCTACAGTCCCCTAAAAAGATGAGACAGAGCTGATCTTTTTTTAATGCACTTACAAACACAGCAATCAATGTAGTTTATATTTGACACAGTGTTTTGGCTGGAAGTCTGGCTCAACCTTAATCTAATATTTGTATTCGATTAAGTAGCAGATGCATTTCGGGCAGTGGCATCACAAATCTAAACTCAGGACACTCCACAAAGCTAAAGATTTTTATTTAAAAATGATTTTGAAGCACTGTAGTAAAATAGATTTTCAGTAATATTCACAAAGACTGTCAACCTAGCTAAATAAAAATCTAGGGCTGGAGGGTGAGAACACAAATGAATTTTATTAACTCGTAATTAACATTCTAGGCTTTATTTAATCAATTTTGCTGCACTAGCTGGGAGGGTGTAAACAAAAATATACAAATGCATAATATTACAAGCTAATGTGTGTCATTTTGAAATGAAATGTGTTATTAAAATATAATTATTTAATTCATTTCATTAGCAAAATGCATTCACTATCTGAATACTATCTAGGCAACTGAGAATGAAGGGCCTTGCTCAGGGTCCAGTACCTTAACCACTGAGCTACTAAAGTCCTGCACTATATGGCCAAGTATAAGAAAAACTGACCATAAGGTTGTTGGGCATCTCTTAAAATTCCATTGTGCAAATTTCTCCATGCATATTTTATTCCTTAAAAAATGATCTCGAGGCGCCCAAGATTCCGCTAGCACACCAGCTCCGAGATTCTGAACTCCTCCGTTGCCACCGGTCGGCTGGGCGCCATCTAGCACCTGCAGCAGTCACGGTTCTGCTAGGGCGGGATGACCGGACTATGTGGGTGGGGTGACCGGACTATGTGGGTGGGGTCTTCAAACGCTGTAACGTGTAAGGACCCTAATTGGCCGATAGAGAGGCGCCTGTGCAGAGTGCATAGGTGACAAAGGGCTACTAAGGACTGCGCGCGGGTCTAGGAGGCGTGAGCAGAAATATACCCACCTCGACTGCAATCAGGGATCTCCCAGAAGCGGAAATTGGGAGAAAATGCATAAATAAAATAGAAAAAAAAATGATCTTGATATTGCTATCAACCTGGCTGGGTGCCTGAGGACAGCAGGTCGACCTGTGAGAGGAAGGTTGACCTGAAAGAGTGATGTTGACTAGGTTGCTCATTTCCGCTTCAAATGCGACATCTGCTGGCTGGTCTAAGATAAGACGGGCGTGAATTAGGTACGTTTACATTTTACATTTTCAGCATTTAGCAGACGCCTTTATCCAAAGCGACTTACAGTACTGTGACAGTATATCGTCTAAGCAATTGAGGGGTAAGAGCCTTGCTCAAGGGCCCAACAGTGGCAGCGGTGAGGCTTGTACCAGCAACCTTATTAATAATCCAGTGCCTTTTTATCGTAGGACCTTAGTTCCCATCATGAAACATGATGCATAATACACTGAGAAGAGCGCAATTAGCATTTAGTATTATTAATACACTAATTTTAGGGCACTACTCATCACCCGGCTAATACCAACTCTGCAGTGAAACATAGTGGTAGAAGCAACATTCTATGAGGGACTACTGAATGCAGCTCAATACAAAAATATTGTGACCCTAGGGTGGCACAGTGGTCTATTATGCTAGCCCACCACTGTTGAGCTTAGGGTTTGAATCTAAGCGGTGCTGTTTGCTGGCCAGGTATCTACAGACTAGCCATGTTTGGCTATGTCTACAGAAAGGAGGCAGACACCCCATGGATTGGAGCCCACTGTTTCTTTCTGGAAACTGGACCAGCGGCCCTGACCAGTGTGGCATTAAAACCTATAATGAAATACCTTAAAGACTGGATTGTAAGTAGAACAAAGTTTTATTCTAGTCTGCAGAGAACGATCGCACTGACAAAGTCACACATAGAGACTCAGTGAATGTGATAAGACAGAAAGAAAATAATCACCCTTTATACTCCCATCAGTGACCTTGTAGAACAGTGGAAGATTCCACTGTTAACAGAGATTTCCAAGCTAGAACATAGAAACTGGTCTGAACCAGCTAGAACTGGGCACTTTTTGTCACATACACCACATACACATCCACTAACATTCCATTGTAGCAGTATTCTTGTAATATTGGAATATGACTACTGGCAATCATGCCCTGAATATATCTACACGTTCCAAGGTTCAATAACACTTCTAGTATAAATTAACATTTTTTTCCCACACCAGGTTAAAGTGTTTTATGAAAATGTAAATCAAAGTCCTGTTGAACATTTTAATCGGTTACAGATCCACCCCGGGATGTTTGCTTGGATTCCACTTTACAACCCTCAAGACTAGAAGCAAAGGCTGTAACTTTTGAAATGATATGATAAAGATGAAGCAGGAAGCGCTGCACCACTTCCGAAAACAGCTCTCATAAAAATCTCCAACAGGAACAGCTTCCAAAAATGCTTTTCCAATCCTAACCTTGCACTTAAAGATAATTACAGAATTGGCTTCTTGCTTCTGCAGTGACACACTGAGCTGTTTAATAGGCGGTCGGTGGAACTGTGAAGCCATAAATCTCTTTTAGTGTCACTTTGGGTGGATCTCGGTAAAGTGGAACAGAAAGGTGCTGACCCCTGTAGGACCCATACACTAAGAGCGCATTCACATGAAAAGCTGCAAAACCGCTTTTGGGCTGACTGTGATGTTGTTTCCTATGGAGTGTCCCTAAGCGACACGCACCGGGCAGTTTTGCTGCGTTAGGCTCAAGATATTTGCTCTTGCAGCGGCGCTTAAAGTTGACCTGATTGAACTTTGACCCAGTTTGCTGCCAACCTTTTCAAAGCGTCTCCAATGAGACGAACTGTTTGATATGATGCTGTAAAAGCTACTCAGGCAGTACGAACAACATTTAATGTAGATAGATAGATAGATAGATAGATAGATAGATAGATAGATAGATAGATGGATGGATGGATGGATGGATGGATGGATGGATGGATGGATGGATGGACGGACGGACGGACGGACGGACGGACGGACAGACGGATAGTCAAGCCGGAAAGTCTGCACACCCCTTTCACCGTCTCCATGCTTTATTACATTACAGACTCATGTACACAAGTGTGAACACCCTTTGATATGACACCCAAAAGTGAGATGAGGTGCATTTTGTTTTCACTGATACTACTTGAGATGTTTCTAAAATTTAATTGGTTGGGTCATGATTGGGGATTGCCAACACCTTCCTATATAAGGTCCCACAGTTGACAGTGCATATCAGAGCAAACTCCAAGCTATGGGGTCAAAGGAATTATCTGCAGACCTCAAAAGCAGGATTGTGTCAAGACATAGATCTGAAGAAGGGTACAGAAAAAATCTGGTCCCAAAGAGCACAGTGACCACCATCATTCATAAATGGAAGTTTGAAACCACCAAATATGTTCCTAGACCTGTCCGCCCGACCAAACTGAGCGATCGGGGAAGACGGGCCTTGGCCAGGGAGGTGAGCAGGAACCCGAGGGTCTCTCTGACAGAGCTCCAGCGTATCCTTGTGGAGATGGGAGAACCAGAAGATTAGAAGATCAACCAGCCAGGCAGCAGTCCACAAATCACGACTTTATGGTAGAGTGGCCAGATAGAAGCCATTCCTTAGTAAAGGCACATGACAGCCCGCTTGGCCTAGAAGACTCTCAAACCATGAGAAACAAGATTCTCTGGTCTGATGAAAGCAAAATTTAACTTTTTGGCCTGAATACCAAGCATCACGTCTGGAGGAATCCAGGCACCGCTCATCACCTGGCTAATGCCATTTCTACAGTGAAGCATTGTGGTGGCAGCATCATGATGTGGGGATGTTTTTCAGCAGCGGGACCGGGGTGACTAGTCCTGATAGAGGGAAAGATGAATGCAGCTAAGTACACCGAGATCCTTGAAGAAAACCTGCTCCAGAGCGCTCTGGACCTCAGACTGGGGCGAAGGTTTACCTTCTATTATGACAACGACTCAAAGCACACAGCCAAGAGAAGGAGTGGCTTCAGAGAAAGTCTGTGAATGTCCATGAGTGGACCAGCCAGAGCCCAGATGTGAATTCAATCAAACATCTGTGGAAGGAGCTGAAAATGACTGTGTACCGACGCTCCCTTATCCAACCTGACGGAGCTTTCAAGGATATGCCAAGAGGAATGGGCAAAATGTCCAGAAACAAATGTGCCAAGCTCGTAGCTTCTTTCCCAAGTTGCCTTGAAGCTGTAATTGCTGCCAAAGGTGCATCAACCAAGTATTAGGATAAGGGTGTGTACAGATGTGTAACTCCTAAATAAACCATTTTTGTCAGTAAAATAAAATAGCATATTTTCTAAACCCTGTTTTTACTTCGTAATTATTGGTGATTGTGTGTAGATGTCTGAGGCAAAAAAAGAAATCTATTATAGAATGAGTCTGTAATGTAATAAAACGTGGAGAAGGTGAAAGGGGTGTGCAGACTTTCCGGCATGACTGTAGATGGACGGATGGACAGATAGACAGACAGACAGACAGACAGATAAATGGATGGATGAATGGACAGATTCTATTCTGATAGTGGTGTTTATCCTGATAAGCATTTTAGACACTCAGAAAAGCTGATTTTCACAATTTCTTAGCACCCTGAGCTATAACACAAGTTTAAAAGTGAAACAGGAGGTCACTTTGATGATGTTTTACCGCACCACTCATTCCAAACGGTGAGCAAATGGGCAAATTGCGCCAAGGTTCGCGGTTCTGCCGCTTCTAATGTGAATGAACCCTAAGTGTGTTTGGCACACATTCCGTCTGTACGGAACAGATCTATAATCAATAACCAATCACATAACTCTTTCCCCCAATCCACCATGATCTATGTGGCCTGCTTCTCACACCCACCGCTGATGAATTGTTCCTCGATTTCGATATTTGTCTTTTCTCGCCGTCCGTGCTTTCAATTCCATTCAGTCAAGTCTTTTACACACACACACACACACACACACACACACACACACACACACTGCCTACAGGAGTGCGCTAGCTGAGTCGCTGTGGAAGCCAGGAAGAGAGACTCATCACCACGGAGACGCACACAGGAACTCCAGCTTCCAGCTACACAAATGTACACACTTGCACACACACACTTAATAACTCAATCTGATGCATAATAGAAGCATCTCAGTCTTCACCTTAGCATTAGATATACTATGCTGTTGGATTTGACCCCACCACGACCTCAGTCTCTGCATAAAGAGCTTTTTGTTCCTGCACATCACTGTACAAGAGCGTGGATTCCACATAATATTTAATGTTTCCTTTTTTCACCCCTTGTTTTATCCTGATCAGGGTCGTGGTATGACTGGTTTCTGTGGAATCACTAGGTGCAAAGCTGTAACACACCCCGATCAGAACGCAAATCCATCGCAGGGCCTCGGCCACAGGAAATACAGTTAGCATAGTGGTTAAGGTACTGGACTAGTATTCGAAAGGTCTTTGGTTCTGCCACAGTACTGTAAGTCACTTCATTATATACACCTTCATTATATACATGGTGAAATTAAAACGTTGTATATTCTATGTACTTATAACAGTTAAATAAGCCACAGATATGTAAAAAGTCCCAGTCATACAAAAAATAAAACATACCATGCTGATATACTGTGAAACCGTCAGTATCTTAAGAAATACAGTGATACAAAGTTTTTGTCATACCGCCCAGCCCTAGTTAGGGGCATGAGTAAGTGTTCAAATATAATAAATAGGACCGGGCAGTAGTAGCTCAGTGGTTAAGGTACTGGACTATTAATCAGAAGGTTGCCAGTTTAAGCCCCACCACCACTGTTGGCTCCCTGAGCAAGTCTGATCAAAGCGTCTGCTAAATGCTTTGAATGTAAATGCAAATACAATGCTTCCATTTAAGAAAGGCTTTTCCCGTTACTCCATGGTCGTTACCTACAGTATGTGCACAAAGCAAGGTCTATAAAGACAAGGTGAATTAAGTTTGGTGAGGCCTGCACAGAGCCCCCATCAACCCCAGCGAACACCTTTGGGATTAAACAACATCAATGCCTGACTTCACTGCACAAATTTCCACAAACACTCTGCAAAATTTTTAGGAAAGCCTTTCAAGAGGGCATCATTTAATGATGACGATGTGCAGATCCTTGACAAGGAGGAACGCTGGTTTGAACGGTGAGTCAAAGAGGCCATCTATGTGAAGAGGGAACGACCATCCCTGAACCGAGGAGGGGGCCTGAGAGTACATCTCTCTCATCTCTTACAACGTCGTAACAGGAGCTATACCCCAATCATGTGTGAAAGGCACACATGGCCATTGTAATTAATGGTTATTGTGATTTGCATATGGACCTGATCACCGGTTTTATTGTTATTTAATGGGCGGTGATCGGTCTTTATGCAAATCGTCAGCATATAAGGTTGGAATTATTCACCACCAGCTTAGACTGAAGAAGTCACTTGGATGAGTGACGAAACGTATCGCTACAACAAACCTGTGTCCAGATGAACTGATTCAACTTTGTGGATTTCAAGAAGAGTTAAGGTTAAGGTGTAACATTTGACACCTGATCTTTTATGCCCAAAGCCCATGTAAATCATTAACTCTAGTGGTATAAAACTAATGAGCGGAACCAATCAACATATTTTGAAAGCTAGCTGCCAGACACCGAGTGGCGTAGCAAAGCTGTCACCAAACACGCCTCTTTGAAAGGTGTAGTGTGAGATCCGTCCCTAATGAGTGAGACTTGATAGGTATAGTAAAGACGGCTGTGTGTCTCTGCTGTTCTCTAATGAGATGACACAGCCGACGGCAATGTGAATTTAATCCAACTGCAGCTGCAATTGGAAATATTCAGGCCGTCAAAAAATAAGGATTTTTAACTCATAACTTGAACTATTCTGCAGAAGTCTTTATCAGTTTATCAATACAGCAAATGAACAAAAAAATTAATGAGGTAGTATTTGATATTAGCAGGATATTTTGTTAAAACTGTAATGTCATAATCATTCAATCCCTATGTAATATTGCTGATTCTGTATGACCTAAAGTTCAGTTCCAATATAATTAACCCATTGGGAACTCAACAACCACCCTTCATTAGCTTTAGCTAGGATGTGTTATACATCGATCAACCATAACATTAAAACCGCCTCCTGGTTTCTACACTCACTGTCCATTTTATCAGCTCCACTTACCATATAGAAGCACTCTGTAGTTCTACAATTACTGACTGTAGTGTACTGATCTGTTTCTCTACATACTTTTTAGCCTGCTTTTTACACTGTTCTTCAATGGTCAGGACCCCCACAGGACCACCACAGAGCAGGTAAAATGGGGCTAACAAAGTATGCAGAGAAACAGATGGACCACAGTCCATCTTCTATATGGTAAGTGGATCTGATAAAATGGACAGTGTGTGTAGAAACAAGGAGGTGGTTTTAATGTTATGGCTGATCGGTGTATAAAGACCAACTAGAGATTTAAGTGTTCAGGGTGCGTTGGAACCGTGGTGGGAGCTGAACTAAGGAGTTGCTCACAAAATCTGAGAGTAGATCATTACATTGCACTGAAAGGGCAAAAGTTATAACTAAGTCTTTATCTAATTGACCGTGAAATGAGCCTTTTACCCTGTAATATGCAATTTGCTGTTAAATTAAAAATGTAAGGTTTGTGTTTAGTGATTTAACGTTTTTCATTCGCATAGCATTTAAGTGCCTTAAATCTTGCACTATGAGTCGTCGGTTCAAAACTCAGCTCTGCCATCCGGCTGGGCTGGATGCCTACATGAACAATGATTGGCTTGTTGTTTATACAGGGTGGGAAGCCGAAGAAGGACCTTATAACTGATGCAATTACGACCTCTGCTGGCTGATTGCTGGCGCCTGCACAGAGTCGAGGGGAAAATGCCTTGATCAGGGTGTGTCTCTTCATACACAAAGCTGATCCGCATATGAACTCGCCTCGTGAAGGTGAAAAGATGCAGTCGGCTACTGCACACGTGTCGGAGGGTGCGTGTGACAGTCTCGCTCTCCTCAATCAGCAGTAGGGATCAGCATCAATAGAGAGGAAGCATAATGCAATCGGGTAATTGAATACGACTAGATTGGGAGGAAAAATTGGGGAAAAAAAAAATCATTTGCACTATGAGGTGGTCCTAACAATTCTACGGCAATTTAGTTAGTAATCGCTTAGTCAAAATGTCCCAGATGTCGAAGTCTAAAGCAGCTAATAATACGACTCAAGTAACTGAGTTTGGAAAACTCCCGACCAATTCTGTGGACGGAGAGGGGGGAAGTGTCAAAACACGGACGAGTATTTTAGCATTCGAGATGGAGCCTCACAAAGTTGCTGGATGTTTTGGGTTTACATTCATTCAACCAGTAAGGTACACTGTGCTGTGTATTGTAGCTCTATTTATTCTATGATTCAATTTATGAGTGTAATGTAATGACTGCCATGCAACGTGGCACTCCTATTTACAAATCTGTGATTTTTAAAATACGAGGTCTGTGAAATTAAGCAAATTTTACACACTGAACAATTCTAAAAAGTTCCAAAATTAAGTTGGAGCAGCAAACCTGGATGGCCCTTGGTGAAAGCCCAAAATGTAATCCAGAGGCTTAGCTTCTAATCTCATCAGGACAGTGAAGAAAAATCTCTGTTCCCCCCAGTTATTGCAAAAAAACTTACTGTATGACCAGATAAAGGCAGTGACAAATGTGCCAGTAGCAGCCACAAGATAATCACCTAACAGCCAAGGACATCAATCTTGACCAAGATGCACAGAGAGGGTGATCTAGAATACGCCAGAAGGAAGTTGAATAGGACTGCAGAGTTCTGGGACACAGTTCCAGGGAGTGACGAATGTAAACTGGAACTGTACGGCCAAATGGATCAGTGGTTTGTCTGGTGCAGGAAAGGTGAGGCTAATGACCAGAAAAATATGATCCCCAGAGTATTATTATTTATTTATTAGGATTTTAACATCATGTTTTTTTATACACTTTGGTTACATTCATAACAGAAACGGTAGTTACTCGTTATACAAGATTCATCAGTTCTCAATTTTTAATGTCAAACACAATCTTGGACAATTTTGTATCTCCAATTCACCTCACTTGCATGTCTTTGGACTGTGGGAGTAAACCCACGGGGAGATCATGCAAACTCCACACAGAAGGACCCGGACCGCTCCACCCGGGAATCGAACCTTTTTGCTGTGAGGTGACAGTGCTACCCACTGAGCCACCGTGCCGCCCTTATCCCCACAGTATTTTTTTTGCATGATACATTTAGTGATGCACATGGACACATCATCAGCGATAGTACCTGGAGTCATAGGGTGTTTCGGGTCTTTCAACTACAGACACTCTCACCCAGGCGACCCGACCGGGAGTGATCAGTTCCCAGCCTGTGTCCAAGTAGCAATAGCCCACGGTTTGTCCCTCCTAATCCACAACCATCTTGAAGCTTTCTCTGCTGCTTCGGAAGCTTGTCTGATGGCTTTCCTTTTCTGTGTGCCAGTGCTGCCCAGGACGCTATAAGCTTTGCAAAGTGACCTGCATGCAAAGCCCCTCGCCCCTACTTCAATGGGAAGGACCGTGCCCTCCATCCCTTCTGCAGCACTCCCCCACCATGTTCCACCAGGCTCCATGTATTTGCCTCTCTTCCTTTCGTTGGCCCCCTCCATTCGTTCTTCCCAAGGTACTGTCAGCTCCAGTATGACCACCTGCTTTTACATATCCAAAACCAGCACAATATCTGGCCTAAGAGTGGTTTTGATGATGTTCTCTGGGAATTTAAGTTGCTTGCCCAGGTCCACCCTCAGTTGCCAGTCATGTGCTGTGCCTAGGAGGCCTGCTTGAGTTCTCGGCTTGGGTTTGGGATGTTCACCAGCTCTTACAAATGTGACATCACACTAGGGCTGAAATGATTAAGGTTTATGTTCTGTGTGAGCTGTAGCTTTTAGTTCTGAAAGCTGCACAAATTAGAGACAATGTTTATGTTTTATTGTTTATTATTATTTATGACTTAGTTTTAGGTTGCCTGTTTACATTTTAAAAGTAGTTTGATTTATTTTTGATGTATTTGTTTTTGCAGTTCAAAAATGTTCTCTTTAAACTGTCCTGTATGCAAGGAACAAAAATTTACAGTTTTAAGAAACATGTTTTATTTAATCTGAAATGTATTTATTTTTGCTCTTTATTAAAGCAAAAATATTTCTTATCCGATTACTTGATAGGAGGCATATAAGAGGCATATTAATCGTTGGAATAATCGATAGAATACTTGATTACAAAAATAATCAATAGAATACTCGATTACAAAAATAATCAATAGTTGCAGCCCTACATCACACCGTGGTGGTCTATGGCACTTGGCCTGGTCGATGGCCAGCAGATGATCATGTCGCCAGCGGAAACGCCCTTCCCCAAGTGCAATAGGACCCCACCGTGCCGCCCTTATCCCTACAATAAAGCATAGCGGTGGCCCCTCTGGTGGCGCAGCAGTAAAAAGACGCGCTGCAACCAGAGCTGGATTCTGAGTACGTGGTATCGAATCCAGCTTTGCTTCACTGGTTCGAAGCTGAGTGGCTGTATGAGCAACCATTGGCCGGTTGCTCATATGGGGGGGTGGGACAAAGAACCGGATGTGGGTCTCTCTCTGTCAGAATGCGATTATATTCTCTGCCGGCTGATTAGAGGTGCCTGCACAAGAGATGAGGAAGAGTGCCCTTAGGGTGTGTCTCCAAACGCCAAACTCGCGCCAAACTCATCAATGTGTGGGTGGCAAAGATGCATCTGGCTGCTGCTCATGTTTCGGAGGGGATATGGGTTAGCTTCAATCTCCTCTGTCAGGGCAGGGTTCGGCATAGACAGAGAGGAAGCACGATGAAAATTGAATAATTGGATGCGCTAAAGGGGGAGAAAAAGCATAGAGGTGGTTTAGTGATGATATGGGGATGTTTTTCTGCTGTGGGAACTGGCATATCTTGACAGTCTGACTGGCATCATGAATTCACAGAAATACCAAGGCATTTTGAGGAGGAATGTTATTATGCCTGCTATGATGAAATTAAACAGTGGTGACAATTAGACTTTCCAGTAAGGGAATTATTCCAAGCACAATTCCAAGTCAATCAGAGCTTGGTTAAGCATCAGTCCTGAAATATCCTGGCAGGGCCTTCTTAGTCTTCAGATTTTAATCCCATAGCAAATCTTAAAAGAAAGCAATTGCAACTTGAAAGTCTTCAACCCTCATTTAAATGAAAGCTTTTGAACTAACAGAATGGGTGACGATTCCACAAAAGAGGTGTTAGAAGCTCGTTAGCACTAACCGAAACTGTCAAGGCAAAAGGATGTTCCACCAAATACTGAGACTGGGGGTTAAATAACAGTGCACATGAACATTTGTCAAGAGTACTAGATGTTTTTATTTATTTATTAGGATTTTAATGTCATGTTTTACACACTTTGGTTACATTCATGACAGAAACGGTAGTTACTCGTTACACAAGATTCATCAGTTCACCAGTTTAATGTCAAACACAGTCATGGACAATTTAGTATCTTCAATTCACCTCACTTGCATGTTTTTGGACTGTAGGAGGAAACCGGAGCGTCCGGAGGAAACCCACGCAGACACAGGGAGAACATGCAAACTCCACACAGAAAAGACACACTGAGCCACTTTATTTATTTAAACCCAAAACTTCTCTGTTTACTGAGACCGTGCTTTATATTTTTAGATCAATTCTATAAGGGAATTGTTGGATAAAATATCAAAGTGTCTATAAACTTTTGGTAACGTGTCCTTCTTTTCTGACCTCTATGTTACAACAGAGGTGTTCATTTCAGTTATAGCTAACCACAGCACCTGTTTCAACAGATTTTATTCCCCCCCCGAATGGTAACAACTAGTGATGGGCTGATCCAGTTTTTCAGTTCTGATCCGATTCCGATACACAACTGCCGATACTGATACCGATACTTTAATATTATTATTAGCCTTCGGGTTGTCTGCTGGAAGTTTAGCACGTTTTTCGAAAGTATCAGCAAGAGTCGTGCTGCCTCGTGGTGTTTTCCTGTCCCGCTAGCCTGAATGTGAAACTTCTGCAGGTGCTTAAATAAATTAGTCGTGTTATACGACGAAACCTTACTTTCACCCCTTGACACGCTAGCTTTGCACACATTGCAAGTAGATTGTTTTGCTTTTCTGCATTTCCAGACTAAAATATTTCCATACAAAAGACATTTTAGTAAAATAAGCAGCTAATGTTATTTTTTCCTGTTACTGACTGAAGGTGTTAGGGTTCATGGTAAGATGTGTAATGGAACTTGGATCATTTACATTTACATTTTCTGCATTTAGCAGACGCCTTTATCCAAAGCGACTTACAGTACTGTGACAGTATACCATCTAAGCAAATGAGGGTTAAGGGCCTTGCTCAAGGGCCCAACAGTGGCAGCAGTGGTGAGGCTTGAACCGGCAACCTTCTGATTACTGGACCAGTACCCTAACCACTAGGCTACAGCTGCCATAACATTAAAACCACCTCCTTGTTTCTACACTCACTGCCCATTTTATCAGTTCCACTTACCATAGAGAAGCACTTTGTAGTTCTACAATTATTTACATTTACATTTTCTGCATTTAGCAGACGCTACATTACGGTTTCAGTATACAGTCTGAGCAATTGAGGGTTAAGGGCCTTGCTCAAGGGCCCAACAGCAGCAACCTGGCAGTGGTGGGGCTTGAACCAGCAACCTTCTGGTTACTAGTCCAGTATCTTAACCACTAGGTTAAGTCTAGCACAAGATGCGAACTGGAAAATTTGGATCGGTAAGTAGTTCGGCCCGTCCGTCAGATATCCGATCTGTATATGACGTCAATATCGGACTCAATACGGATCCGGGATAACAACCCAACACCCCTAACCATTAACTTGATTTTGGGCCATGCTTGTAAATAACTCCCACTTAGCTTGGACGTAGGCTGACATTCTCACGTGCACCTGCTTTAGCCAACTATTTAAACTCCCTGCTTCATACAATAAACTGGGAGCTTACTCCCTGACTGTCTGTGTGTGATGAGATTCTTCCTGTGCACATTGAGGTTTTTAGTCCCTCAGACTCAGCAAATGACACTGGAGTATAAAATCTGAGCACCAAGATTTCTTAAAGATCTCTTGATGTTCTAACAGGAATTTTTCCTTGTCACTGTTGCCCTTGGCTTGCCTAACAGGGTTTTTTTTGTTTTTGGTTCTAGATTCTGTAAAGTTACTTTGAGACTATGTTTATTGTGAAAAGCGCTATACATATAAATTTGACTTGATATAACTATAATACCTTTAAGGAGTGGCATGCAGAATCGTTTCCATTGCAACTGTATATTGATTAAAAAACAAACTTTAGGATTTATACTGCAGCTGAGTAGTGTGCTATTACCCACACAAAACAATAAAAAACAACAAATAAAACTATATGCTAAAAATAGAGTGAGAAAAATGCTGCCATCAAAGCAGCATCTTTTCCTGGAAAGTTCAAGACGAAGACAATAACAATGCCAGGCCTTATTCTGCAAACACTACAACAGCAGCCGTTTAGGTGGTGCAGCGGTAAAATACGCTAGCACACCAGAGCTGGGATTTCGACTACATCGTATCAAATCTCAGCTCTGTCATCCGGCTGGGCTGGTTGGCTACATGAACGACGATTAGCTCTTGTTCACAAAGTGGAATAAGCCGGATCAGGGTCCCTCATAACTGGTACAATTATGACCTTTGCTGGCTGATTGATGGTGCCTGTGCAGAGTTGGGGAATAATGCTGATCAGGGTGTGGCTCTCCGTACACAAGGCTGATCCGCATATGGACTCGCCTCATGCAGGTGAAAAGATGCAGTCGGTACTGCTCACGTGTCGGAGGGGGCGTGTGTCAGTTGTGAAGCTCCTCAGTCAGCAGTGGAGGGTTGTATCGGTAGAAATGAAGCATAACGCAATCGGGGTAATTGAATACAATTAGATTAGGGGAGAAAATTGAGAGAATAAATTGGAAAAAAAGAGAAAAAAAACCCACTACAACAGCAAGGCTTCATAGACATGTGTATCAAGCAAGAATACACCATGATGTGCAAAAAATCTGCAAAAAATCGGGGATCCCCATCAGCGGAAGACAAATTGACTACACTAAATTGGGGGAAAAATGGGAGAAAAATATATCCACCGATCAGCCATAACATTAAAACCACCTCCTTGTTTCTACACTCACTGTCCATTTTATCAGCTTCACTTACCATATAGAAGCACTTTGTAGTTCTACTATTACTGACTGTAGTCCATCTGTTTCTCTACATACTTTTTTAGCCTGCTTTTACCCTGTTCTTCAATGGTCAGGACCACCACAGTACCAGGTGGTGGATCATTCTCAGCACTGCAGTGACACTAACATGGTGGAGGTGTGTTAGTGTGTGCTGTGCTGGTATGAGTGGATCAGACACAGCCCGGTGGCTCAGTGGGTAGCACTGTCGCCTCACAGCAAGAAAGTCCTGGGTTCGATCCCCAGGTGGGGCGGTCCGGGTCCTTTCTGTGTGGAGTTTGCATGTTCCCCCCTTGTCTGCGTGGGTTTCCTCTGGGAACTCTGGTTTCCTCCCACAGTCCAAATACATGCAGTCAGATTTATTGGAGATACAAAAGTGTCCATGTAATGAGTAACTACCGTTTCTGTCATGAATGTAACCAAAGGGTATAAAACATGACATTAAAATCCTAATAAATAAATACAAATAAATAGCATATAATATAAAGTTTAAAGAAGTGGAAAACAAGGGTGCACAGGAAAATAAAGCCTCCCCAAATTTGGTGCCAAGAGCTAATTTCCATACAGTGCAGGGAAATGCAGCTGGAGTCAATTCCTAAGAAAAAATAAATCATTTAACCTCAAATTTTTGCATGTGAAAACAAAAAGACAGAGCAAGAAAGCATGAAGCTAGAGAAAGAGAGCAGTGGACCGAGACCGTGAGGTGAAAATCTGTGAACCACATGCCGAGAATGTTGTGCTCATATGTAAATTACATTTCCTCTTTCTCCTCTTTTATCTACACAGCAGCTCAAACAAAAGCCAACACGCTACTGGTGAGAAATGTTATCTTCATCATACACTAATTATATTCTGCTACCCCATCTGTTTATACACTACAACCAAAAGTATGTAGACACCCCAGTCAAACCTACTGCTAAGTGCAGTAAAATCAATTATGTAAAACCAATCAGATGCTTCCAACTGCAAAAAGCAAGGTGCATAAAGACATGGTCTGATAAGTTTGGTGTGGGGGAACTTCCATCACCTGTGTACAGCTCTGACCTCAACCCTACACTACAAGACAAACAGCTATGAGATGACTTGGAACCATGACTGCAAGCCAGCCCTTAACCAGGCTCAGGATGTAAGATGTCATCCTACCAAGAGGACCTGGGTCTGCCCCTTGGTCTTCTTACAGTAGGATGTGTCCTATTCCTGACAAAGGAAACAAATGTGTGCTGTGTGAATGATTCACAGCCAAGCAAGCTTTGTTGGTCAAGAAAAAAGCCTTTGCTTGTACTTTTTGTTTGTCCATAAAATTATAAACTAACTTTCATCAAGCATTAAAGTGCTGATTTCGATGCATTGATCCAGCAGCAAAGTTGTAGCAGATCAAGCATAACATTATGACCACCTTCCTAACTGACTGGTCTGCGGCTATGCAGCCCTATACTCAACAAACTGTGATGCACTGTGTATTCTGACACCTTTCTATCAGAACCAGCATTAACTTCTTCAGCAGTTGAAGCTACAGCAGCTCGTCTGTTAAATCGGACCACACGGGCCAGCCTTCGCTCCCCACGTGCATCAGTGAGCCTTGGCCGCCCATGACCCTGTCGCCGGTTTACCACTGTTCCTTCTTTATACCACTTTCGATAGATACTGACCACTGCAGACTGGGAACACCCCACAAGAGCTGAAGTTTTGGAGATGCTCTGACCCAGTCATCTAGCCATCACAATTTGGCCCTTGTCAAACTCACTCAAATCCTTACGCTTGTCCATTTTCCTGCTTCTAACACATCAACTTTGAGGATAAAATGTTCACTTGCTGCCTAATATATCCCACCCACTAACAGGTGCCATGATGAAGAGATAATCAGTGTTACTCACTCCACTGTCAGTGGTCATAATGTTATGCCTTGTCGGTGTATTTTTATTTTATTAGGATTTTACAGAACAGGTAGTTTACTGATTACACAAGATTCATCGATTCATCTCTTGTAATGTCAAACACAGTCATGGACAATTTAGTATTGCCAATTCGCCTTACTTGAATGTCTGTGGACTGTGGGAGGAAACCGGAGCTCCCGAAGGAAACCCACGCAGACATGGGGAGAACATGCAAACTCCAAACTCCAGAAAGGACCCAGGCCACTCTACTTGGGAATCGAACCCAGGATCCTCTTGCTGTGCGGTGACAGTGCTACCCACCGAGCCACCTTGCCGCCTCTTTAACGGATTCAAAACATGGATTGAATCTTACCGTTCTGAGATGGGTGCAGGGTTAGGCAACAAAACTATATTTATATGGGCACAGAGAAGCTTCCAGCTTTAGTCGATCTTAACTTTCAATGAATAAGGAGGCCATGCCACAAATTAAACAGAACAATGAAATTAGCTGTATGAAAAAAATTAGAAACTGCTGCATGCTGCTTGTACTTTTATTCTTGTGGTCATTACCAAAGGTCCTGTAGGTAGTAGGTAGAGCTTTGGGCTATCAGTTGGAAGATTGTCGACTGAAGACTGACCTCCTATTTACGAAACACTGCATTATCTAAAACAATTTTATTAATACAGTCTAGCAATTTCAGTGCTTAAGAATTAAAAGCTGTTGATAGCCCAGTAATGAGACATCAACCTGCAAGTTTGAAACTGGACTGTGGACAGTTTATGTAACCATTCAGGCTGTTTGGGTATTTACAGATAAGCATTCTGGTAGTGCATTTAGACGTGAATAAAAAACAATGATCAAAATAGTTGACAGCAAATTTAATTATGAATTAGTTGGTTTATTTATTTATAACTTGGCCATTAGCGACAGTGTAAGCAAGATTCCAAAAGCCATTTAGACATGTCTGTATGGGATGCACGGATACATAACAGAGGAAGGTCTTTAATCCCACAGCAAATAATCCAATCTATTTCAAATAGTGCTGCTGTATGTCACAGTTTGTATGATGATGTGAGTAATAATTCATGTTGTGATAACTTATTTGTGGTAAACATGAGCGCAGTGGAAGTGCCATGTCTAGCTGAACTACGCTCATTACCGCTGGGTATTAATGTGAATAATACTACGAAAATCTCACAGTGATGCTTTAATCTGTGTTTTGCATATTTATTTAGAATTGAATGTGCTAATTAAGTAATACACCAGGAGCATAATAATGTGGACAATGTTGTAAACACACACGTCTTACCAACTTCTTGTTTTTGGTTGAGCTCGTAGCCACTGCTGCACCGCTGCTTTCACATCATCATCACCACATGAAAATCTTCTTCCCCTTAAAGCTTCTTTGAGCGTCCAAAAAGGTGGAAATCAGACGCTGCTAAATCCAGACTATAAGCTCTCTCTCTCATTCTCTCAGACACGACCAATTACTACTCCTCCCACCCTCACTGTTTCCAACCAAAATATAAAAGTGCAGAAACTTTTTGAAGATCCCTTCAAGATCCCTTTAAGTTAGTTGTTCTACAATTCTACAATCTACAATAGTTGTTCTAAAGTTCTACAATTACTGACTGTAGTCCATCTGCTTCTCTACGTACCTTTTAAACCAGCTTTCACCCTGTTCTTCAATGGTCAGGACCACCACAGAGTAGGTATTATTTAGGTGGTGGATCATTCTCAGCACTGCAGTGACACTGACATGGTGGTGGTGTGTTAGTGTGTGTTGTGCTGGTATGAGTGGATCAGACACAGCAGCGCTGCTGGAGTTTTAAAATACCGTGTCCACTCACTGTCCACTCTATTAGACACTCCTACCTAGTTGGTCCACCTTGTAGATGTAAAGTCAGAGACGATCTCTCATCCATTGCTGCTGTTTGAGTTGGTCATCTTCTAGATCTTCATCAGTGGTCACAGGACACTGCACACAGGGTGCTGTTGGCTGGATATATTTTTGGTTGGTGGACTATTCTCAGTCTAGCAGTGACAGTGAGGTGTTTAAAAACTCCAGCAGCACTGCTGTGTCTGATCCACTCATACCAGCACAACACACACTAACAAACCACAACCATGTCAGTGTCACTGCAGTACTCAGAATGATCCACCACCCAAATAATACCTGCTCTGTGGTGGTACTGTGGGGGTCCTGACCATTAAAGAACAGGGTGAAAGCAGGCTAGAAAAGTATGTAGAGAAACAGATTTACTACAGTCAGTAATTGTAGAACTACAAAATGCTTCTATCTGGTAAACGGTGCTGATAAAATGGACAGTGGGTGTAGAAACAAGGAGGTGGTCATAATGTTATGGTCCTAGCAGTCCTACAGCAATTTAATCGGTTAGTCAAAATGTCCAAGATGTCTTCTATTCTTCTATTCTAGGATTTAACTGGCAACATTTCTGGCTTGAATCTTAATCATACCCACTAAATGCAATGCCTATTTGTTGCACTGAAAGTCTTGTACCATGTGGTGAATATCATTACTAAAGCAAAAGTACTTTGACATTGAGGAGAGACGGATTCTTACAGCAGCCAAAGGCGTACGTCTGGAACTCCTTGGGGAGGCTGTCAAAAACAAGGTTGGTCATGCTGCCCTCAATAACAGTAAAGAGAAAAGACGAAATGGCAGAGGATATTAAGGGACAATTGCCTGAAAGGTTAAACGTTTCCCTGTGGTATGCCATTTAAGAGAATGACTTCTCAGATATTGAAAACAAGGTGATTCGACTTGTGTACGGGCAATATATCTATCCCAGTGACAACATAGGACTTTCTGTCTGCCCTTAAACTGCCAACCAGATACAATATTTACAGCCTTGGATGAATACATGTTTGTTTTCATCTTTTCAAATCCTGGCACTGCTATTTTGGCTACAAACCCCATTTTTGGAAAAGTTGGGACGTTTTATAGAATGCAGTAAATAGAAAAATCTGTTATTTGTTAATGCCTGCAAAACACTCAAAATAATCGGGACACGGTTCTGGACTGGGCGCCTACATGAACAACGACTGGCTGTTGTTCATACAGGGTGGGAGCCGGATAGGGACTGAGGCAATTACGACCTCTGCTGGCTGATTGATGGCGCCTGCACAAGGGAGTCGAGGGATAATGCGTTGATCACGGTGTGTCTCTCCGTACACAAAGCTGATCCACATATGAACTCGCCTTGTGCAGATCAAAGATGCAGTCGGGTACTGCACACGTGTCAGAGGGGGTGTTTGTGGTCTCGCTCTCCTCAATCAGGGCGGGGATCGGCATCAGTAGAGACGAAGCGTAATGCAATCGGGTAATTGGATACGCTAAAAAGTCGGGAGAAAAAGGGAAAAATGCATTAAAAAAATAGTCGTGACGGTGGGGTTACATCACCATCACCTGTTCCATCACCTTTGCTACTAAAGAGGCTTTTTAATGGTTTGGAAACTGAGAAGACTAATTGTTGCATGTGGAATATTTCTCCATTCCTGCTTGATGCTAGACTTCGGCGTCTCAACAGTCCATGGTCGACCTCTTTATTATGAGCCATATGTTTTCAATTGGAAAGGGATTTCTTTTGATTCCATTATACAGTGTATCACAAAAGTGAGTACACCCCTCACATTTCTGCAGATATTTAAGTATATCTTTTCATGGGACAACACTGACAAAATGACACTTTGACACAATGAAAAGTAGTCTGTGTGCAGCTTATATAACAGTGTAAATTTATTCTTCCCTCAAAATAACTCAATATACAGCCATTAATGTCTAAACAACCAGCAACAAAAGTGAGTACACCCCTTAGAGACTACACCACTAAATGTCCAAATTGAGCAATGCTTGTCATTTTCCCTCCAAAATGTCATGTGACTCGTTAGTGTTACTAGGTCTCAAGTGTGCATAGGGAGCAGGTGTGTTCAATTTAGTAGTACAGCTCTCACACTCTCTCATACTGGTCACTGAAAGTTCCAACATGGCACCTCATGGCAAAGAACTCTCTGAGGATCTTAAAAGATGAATTGTTGCGCTACATGAAGATGGCCAAGGCTACAAGAAGATTGCCAACACCCTGAAACTGAGCTGCAGCACAGTGGCCAAGATCATCCAGCGTTTTAAAAGAGCAGGGTCCACTCAGAACAGACCTCGCGTTGGTCGTCCAAAGAAGCTGAGTGCACGTGCTCAGCGTCACATCCAACTGCTGTCTTTGAAAGATAGGCGCAGGAGTGCTGTCAGCATTGCTGCAGAGATTGAAAAGGTGGGGGGTCAGCCTGTCAGTGCTCAGACCATACGCCGCACACTACATCATATTGGTCTGCATGGCTGTCACCCCAAAAGGAAGCCTCTTCTGAAGTCTCTACACAAGAAAGCCCACAAACAGTTTGCTGAAGACATGTCAACAAAGGACATGGATTACTGGAACCATGTCCTATGGTCTGATGAGACCAAGATTAATTTGTTTGGTTCAGATGGTCTCAAGCATGTGTGGCGGCAATCAGGTGAGGAGTACAAAGATAAGTGTGTCATGCCTACAGTCAAGCATGGTGGTGGGAATGCCATGGTCTGGGGCTGCATGAGTGCAGCAGGTGTTGGGGAGTTACATTTCATTGAGGGACTCATGAACTCCAATATGTACTGTGAAATACTGAAGCAAAGCATGATCCCCTCCCTCCGGAAACTGGGTCGCAGGGCAGTGTTCCAGCATGATAATGACCCCAAACACACCTCTAAGACGACCACTGCTTTATTGAAGAGGCTGAGGGTAAAGGTGATTGACTGGCCAAGCATGTCTCCAGACCTAAACCCAATAGAACATCTTTGGGGCATCCTCAAACAGAAGGTGGAGGAGCGCAAAGTCTCGAATATCCGCCAGCTCCGTGATGTCGTCATGGAGGAGTGGAAAAGCATTCCAGTGGCAACCTGTGAAGCTCTGGTAAACTCCATGCCCAGGAGAGTTAAGGCAGTTCTGGGAAATAATGGTGGCCACACAAAATATTGACACTTCAGGAACTTTCACTTAGGGGTGTACTCACTTCTGTTGCCGGTGGTTTAGACATTAATGGCTGTATATTGAGTTATTTTGAGGGAAGAATAAATTTACACTGTTATATAAGCTGCACACAGACTACTTTTCATTGTGTCAAAGTGTCATTTTGTCAGTGTTGTCCCATGAAAAGATATACTTAAATATCTGCAGAAATGTGAGGGGTGTACTCACTTTTGTGATACACTGTACATGATGTCCCAACTTTTCTGAAAATTGTGTTTGTAGATTTTTGCCAGTGCCACTGCCAAATGATGTTGCCCTGCCCGGGTTGTGCAAACATTTCTAATGTCATTGGGCCCCATGTGATCAATTAAAAGTTGGGGGTTTGAACCCAGGTGCATCCATGTGTTGGTTATAGTCAGGTCATGTGGTAGCTCAGCGGTTAAAGTATTGGACTAGTAATCATGAGGTTGCCGGTTCAAGCTTCACCATCGGCAAGTTGCCACTGTTGGGCCCCTGAGCAAGGCCCATAACCCTGAGTGGCTTAAAATGTATTCACTGATAAACGTAAGTCGCTTTAGAAAAAGGCGTAATGTAATGTAAATGTTCAGCACTGTGAGTGAAAAGATTATACCTCTTACATTGACTATTTAATTGGCCAACATCATGTCCACCAAGCACACCACTCCAAATCTCATTATACTAGCCCATTCAAGCATTGTGACATCACTTTTGGGGTGAGTAGTGATTCCTATATAGAGCCGCCTAGTCACACAGTGGTCTGTCAAGGCAACTGCTACTCAATCTCAGCTGCAATTGATTAGAGACTTCCAAGTCATTCAAAACCTGCCCTAGACATCAGGCTTTTCACTTTAAAAGCTAATTCAAATGTCCACCATCATGGTCCAAGTGCAGACTGGCGTAAAAGAAGCCTGGTAGCACAGGGAGTTCCTACTCACCAAACGTAAAAAGCCATTTTTATGGGGCTCACTTTATGGACACAATGTATATACGGTGTATATAGTAGCAACGCATAATTCAAGTATAATTCAATGCTGAGTATAAATTAGTGTGTGTGTTGATTTTGTAAGTTATATCAGAATATCAACAAAAAATCCAGAAAAAAAACATTAAATAAAAGTTATAAATTAAATTGTATTTAATTAAGGGAAATAAGTATTTGATCCCCTACCAACCAGCAAGAATTCTGACCCCCACAGACCGGTTATGTGCACAAAAGGCACACAAATGAGTCCTGTCCCTGTATAAAAGACTCCTGTAACAGAATCAGTTTCTTCCATTCAAATCTCTCGACCACCATGAGCAAGACCAAAGAGCTATCAAAGGACGTCAGGGACAAGATTGTAGACCTGCACAAGGCTGGAATGGGCTACAAGACCATCAGCAAGACGCTTGGTGAGAAAGAGACCACTGTTGGTGCGATAATTCGAAAATGGAAGAAATACAAGATCACAGTCAAGCACCCTCACTCTGGAGCTCCATGCAAGATCTCACCTGGTGGGGTAAGAATGATTCTGAGAAAGGTGAGGTCAGTTCAGAATTACACGGGAGGAGCTTGTCAATGATCTCAAGGGAGCTGGGAGAACAGTCACCAAAAAAACCATTAGTAACACACTTCGCCGTAATGGATTGAGATCCTGCAGTGCCCGCAAAGTCCCTTTGCTCAAGAAGGCTCATGTACAGGCCCGTCTGAAGTTTGCCAATTTACACCTGAATGATTCAGAGAAAGCTTGGGAGAATGTGATATGGTCAGATGAGACCAAAATTGAGCTCTTTGGCATCAACTCCACTCGTCGTGTTTGGAGGCAGAGAAATGCCCGGTGGGGATGGTGTTCTTGGGGTCATATCCAGCATTTCTCTGCTCCCAGCTCCCTTGAGATCATTGACAAGCTCCTCCCGTGTAATTCTGGACTGACCTAACCTTTCTCAGAATCATTCTTACCCCACCAGGTGAGATCTTGCATGGAGCTCCAGAGAGAGGGTGATTGTGATCTTGTATTTCTTCCATTTTCGAATTATCGCACCAACAGTGGTCTCTTTCTCACCAAGCTTCTTGCTGATGGTCTTGTAGCCCATTCCAGCCTTGTGCAGGTCTACAATCTTGTCCCTGACGTCCTTTGATAGCTCTTTGGTCTTGCCCATGGTGGTCGAGAGATTTGAACGGAAGAAACTGATTCTGTGACAGGAGTCTTTTATACAGGGACAGGACTAATTTGTGTGCCTCATGGGCACATAACCGGTCTGTGGGGGTCAGAATTCTTGCTGGTTGGTAGGGGATCAAATACTTATTTCCCTTAATTAAATACAAATTAATTTATAACTTTTATATAAACCTTCCATAAAAATTATAGACTGTTCAAGTCTTTGTAAGGGGGTAAACGTACAAAATCAGCAGGGGATAAAATACTTATTTTCCTCACATATATATATATATATATACATACAGTGTATCACAAAAGTGAGTACACCCCTCACATTTCTGCAGATATTTAAGTATATCTTTTCATGGGACACCACTGACAAAATGACACTTTGACACAATGAAAAGTAGTCTGTGTGCAGCTTGTATAACAGTGTAAATTTATTCTTCCCTCAAAATAACTCAATATACAGCCATTAATGTCTAAACCACCGGCAACAAAAGTGAGTACACCCCTTAGTGAAAGTCCCTGAAGTGTCAATATTTTGTGTGGCCACCATTATTTCCCAGAACTGCCTTAACTTTCCTGGGCATGGAGTTTACCAGAGCTTCACAGGTTGCCACTGGAATGCTTTTCCACTCCTCCATGACGACATCACGGAGCTGGCGGATATTCGAGACTTCGCGCTCCTCCACCTTCCGCTTGAGGATGCCCCAAAGATGTTCTATTGGGTTTAGGTCTGGAGACATGCTTTGCCAGTCCATCACCTTTACCCTCAGCCTCTTCAATAAAGCAGTGGTCGTCTTAGAGGTGTGTTTGGGGTCATTATCATGCTGGAACACTGCCCTGCGACCCAGTTTCCGGAGGGAGGGGATCATGCTCTGCTTCAGTATTTCACAGTACATATTGGAGTTCATGTGTCCCTCAATGAAATGTAACTCCCCAACACCTGCTGCACTCATGCAGCCCCAGACCATTGCATTCCCACCACCATGCTTGACTGTAGGCATGACACACTTATCTTTGTACTCCTCACCTGATTGCCGCCACACATGCTTGAGACCATCTGAACCAAACAAATTAATCTTGGTCTCATCAGACCATAGGACATGGTTCCAGTAATCCATGTCCTTTGTTGACATGTCTTCAGCAAACTGTTTGCGGGCTTTCTTGTGTAGAGACTTCAGAAGAGGCTTCCTTCTGGGGTGACAGCCATGCAGACCAATTTGATGTAGTGTGCGGCGTATGGTCTGAGCACTGACAGGCTGACCCCCCACCTTTTCAATCTCTGCAGCAATGCTGACAGCACTCCTGCGCCTGTCTTTCAAAGACAGCAGTTGGATGTGACGCTGAGCACGTGCACTCAGCTTCTTTGGACGACCAACGCGAGGTCTGTTCTGAGTGGACCCTGCTCTTTTAAAACGCTGGATAATCTTGGCCACTGTGCTGCAGCTCAGTTTCAGGGTGTTGGCAATCTTCTTGTAGCCTTGGCCATCTTCATGTAGCGCAACAATTCGTCTTTTAAGATCCTCAGAGAGTTCTTTGCCATGAGGTGCCATGTTGGAACTTTCAGTGACCAGTATGAGAGAGTGTGAGAGCTGTACTACTAAATTGAACACACCTGCTCCCTATGCACACCTGAGACCTAGTAACACTAACAAATCACATGACATTTTGGAGGGAAAATGATAAGCAGTGCTCAATTTGGACATTTAGGGGTGTAGTCTCTTAGGGGTGTACTCACTTTTGTTGCCGGTGGTTTAGACATTAATGGCTGTATATTGAGTTATTTTGAGGAAAGAATAAATGTACACTGTTATATAAGCTGCACACAGACTACTTTTCATTGTGTCAAAAAGTCATTTTGTCAGTGTTGTCCCATGAAAAGATATACTTAAATATCTGCAGAAATGTGAGGGGTGTACTCACTTTTGTGATACACTGTATATGGGTCAAAGACGAGACGTAACTTTTTAGTGTCCCCACTTGATAAATAATATACAATTATATTAATATAAGTGGATATACCTTCAATCTACTCCATTTGTACATCTTTACTGAAACTTAAAGTAATTTTTACAGAAAATGTATGATTTTTGAAAAAATAAACCCTTGAAACCCCCAAAATGTAATTCAGTGCAACGGTCCCCCTACCTCTTTAAGTAATAAAACATTAAGAAAAAACTAATTAATCTCAAGTAAAACTTAAAATTTACTGCTTTGGCATAATTGTACAAATGTCATGTGTGACATATTAAATAATATTCAATTAGATGTGTTTTTTTAATATTAATAATATTCAGGATACTTTCAGTCCCCATTTTCCCAATCTTCAGTTGTCATTCAGTACAACGTAAAAAAAAAGCCTTATTGTAATATTTGATCAAGTTACTGCAGTCATGTGACCAATTATAACAACAAAAGAAGACTCCTGGGGACCCTTCAGCACACACACGAGGTCAATGCATTTTAACATTATTTGATAAAAATGTCTTTTTACTGACATAGTACATTAAAGAACAAAACTGAGTGTCATTCAGTACAACACAGAAACTTCTTGTAAACAAACAAGGTTATTAACATTTAAATGTGAATATGTGTAGAAATGTCTTTGAGCTAAGGTCAATGTTAGCTTTGGCTAACCACTGGGATAACTGTAAAATGTGCTAAAGTAACATTTCTGTCATTCAGTACAACAACAGTCATTCAGTGCAACAGAATTTCGCTGTTGCACTAAATTGACAATGACATTGTTATACTGACTTTATAATGTTTTAAAATTATTTTTTTAAACAAAATTGAAACAGAAATTCCTTTGTGTGGCCAAATCCACCTGATGAAATTTACTACCTTAAGTCTGATGTCAAAATCATAATCGCAGAACCAAAGCCATGTACAGCACTGCTGAATGAATTTAGATTTACTGCAGCAAATTTTTCACGTGTTATGACACAAATTCCACACTTCCACACTGTTCTGGCGCCTTACAAGTTGTTATGATGGCTTCATTAGCTATGTTTTAATATTAAAATGCTTTATGAATATATTGAAATGCTTTAACAGCAACCATTTTTTCATGCTATGACAGGACTTCAAATGATCTTATGTTACATCACTTTTATGCAAGTTTCTTGTTTTATTTCAGAATAAAGTTTACGTTTTTGATTGCCTTACTTTTTTCATGATGTAGTTTGTTTGTTTGTTTATTAGGATTTTAACGTCATGTTTTACACTTTCGGTTACATTCATGACAGGAAACGGTACTTTATCTTCACACAAGGTTCATTAGCTTTATCAAACACAGTCATGGACAATTTAGTGTGTCCAATTCACCTCACTTGCATGTTTTTGGACTGTGGGAGGAAACCGGAGCTCCCGGAGTAAACCCACGCAGACACGGGGAGAACATGCAAACTCATGATGTAGTAATATTATAACACATACTTGCCACTGGTGTGGCATATTTTCATTCTACTACTGCTACTTTAATCAATAAAGAACTTAAAAACAAATTAAGTCATGAATATTCTGATGTAACAGGATAATTTGGAGTATGTCATTCAGTGCAACATAAAATCATCATACAGTGCAACAAAAACATTTGCTTAAAAAAACTGTAACAAATAATTATTATTTATTTTTTTCATGTGAATGCAAGAGAATCCAGGCCTGCTTCATAGAAAACAGAGTTTGATTAGGTTTCAAATAGAATAGAATGTGTAAAAACGTCTTGTATACAAATAAACAAAATCCCAAGACGCATTAGAGTACAAACAATGCACAGAAAATTCAAAACAGAGTAAGTACAGTTTCTTCTGAGGTTTTAAATCTTTTGTAAGAGATATACTAAACTTATAAATTTGAAGTGGCTAAGATTGTTCCTTGTGTGTGTATTTTGTCATAAATTAGTCGTTGCACTGAATGAAATTTTTGTGCCCTTGTTGTGTGTCAACAACACTAAAATTATCAAATTAGCAAAATGCTGAGAAAAAAAAAACATATTTACATAGGTGACATATTTGTGCACAATATTAAATAAAAAAAGTATACAATTTAACCATTTTATTTTTTTGGTACTTGGAACACCCTATTCGTCTTTCACTCATATATACAGTGTATCACAAAAGTGAGTACACCCCTCACATTTCTGCAGATATTTAAGTATATCTTTTCATGGGACAACACTGACAAAATGACACTTTGACACAATGAAAAGTAGTCTGTGTGCAGCTTATATAACAGTGTAAATTTATTCTTCCCTCAAAATAACTCAATATACAGCCATTAATGTCTAAACCACCGGCAACAAAAGTGAGTACACCCCTTAGTGAAAGTTCCTGAAGTGTCAATATTTTGTGTGGCCACCATTATTTCCCAGAACTGCCTTAACTCTCCTGGGCATGGAGTTTACCAGAGCTTCACAGGTTGCCACTGGAATGCTTTTCCACTCCTCCATGATGACATCACGGAGCTGGCAGATATTCAAGACTTTGCGCTCCTCCACCTTCCGCTTGAGGATGCCCCAAAGATGTTCTATTGGGTTTAGGTCTGGAGACATGCTTGGCCAGTCCATCACCTTTACCCTCAGCCTCTTCAATAAAGCAGTGGTCGTCTTAGAGGTGTGTTTGGGGTCATTATCATGCTGGAACACTGCCCTGCGACCCAGTTTCCGGAGGCAGGGGATCATGCTCTGCTTCAGTATTTTACAGTACATATTGGAGTTCATGTGTCCCTCAATGAAATGTAACTCCCCAACACCTGCTGCACTCATGCAGCCCCAGACCATGGCATTCCCACCACCATGTTTGACTGTAGGCATGACACACTTATCTTTGTACTCCTCACCTGATTGCCGCCACACATGCTTGAGACCATCTGAACCAAACAAATTAATCTTGGTCTCATCAGACCATAGGACATGGTTCCAGTAATCCATGTCCTTTGTTGACATGTCTTCAGCAAACTGTTTGCGGGCTTTCTTGTGTAGAGACTTCAGAAGAGGCTTCCTTCTGGGGTGACAGCCATGCAGACCAATTTGATGTAGTGTGCGGCGTATGGTCTGAGCACTGACAGGCTGACCCCCCACCTTTTCAATCTCTGCAGCAATGCTGACAGCACTCCTGCGCCTATCTTCCAAAGACAGCAGTTGGATGTGACGCTGAGCACGTGCACTCAGCTTCTTTGGACGACCAACGCGAGGTCTGTTCTGAGTGGACCCTGCTCTTTTAAAACGCTGGATGATCTTGGCCACTGTGCTGCAGCTCAGTTTCAGGGTGTTGGCAATCTTCTTGTAGCCTTGGCCATCTTCATGTAGCGCAACAATTCGTCTTTTAAGATCCTCAGAGAGTTCTTTGCCATGAGGTGCCATGTTGGAACTTTCAGTGACCAGTATGAGAGAGTGTGAGAGCTGTACTACTAAATTGAACACACCTGCTCCCTATGCACACCTGAGACCTAGTAACACTAACAAATCACATGACATTTTGGAGGAAAAATGACAAGCAGTGCTCAATTTGGACATTTAGGGGTGTAGTCTCTTAGGGGTGTACTCACTTTTGTTGCCGGTGGTTTAGACATTAATGGCTGTATATTGAGTTATTTTGAGGGAAGAATAAATTTACACTGTTATTTAAGCTGCACACAGACTACTTTTCACTGTGTCAAAGTGTCATTTTGTCAGTGTTGTCCCATGAAAAGATATACTTAAATATCTGCAGAAATGTGAGGGGTGTACTCACTTTTGTGATACACTGTATATACAGGGGTTGGACAAAATAACTGAAACACCTGTCATTTTAGTGTGGGAGGTTTCATGGCTAAATTGGACCAGTCTGGTGGCCAATCTTCATTAATTGCACATTGCACCAGTAAGAGCAGAGTGTGAAGGTTCAATTAGCAGGGTAAGAGCACAGTTTTGCTCAAAATATTGCAATGCACACAACATTATGGGTGACATACCAGAGTTCAAAAGAGGACAAATTGTTGGTGCACGTCTTGCTGGCGCATCTGTGACCAAGACAGCAAGTCTTTGTGATGTATCAAGAGCCACGGTATCCAGGGTAATGTCAGCATACCACCAAGAAGGACAAACCACATCCAACAGGATTAACTGTGGACGCAAGAGGAAGCTGTCTGAAAGGGATGTTCGGGTGCTAACCCGGATTGTATCCAAAAAACATAAAACCACGGCTGCCCAAATCTCGACAGAATTAAATGTGCACCTCAACTCTCCTGTTTCCACCAGAACTGTCCGTCGGGAGCTCCACAGGGTCAATATACACGGCCGGGCTGCTATAGCCAAACCTTTGGTCACTCGTGCCAATGCCAAACGTCGGTTTCAATGGTGCAAGGAGCGCAAATCTTGGGCTGTGGACAATGTGAAACATGTATTGTTCTCTGATGAGTCCACCTTTACTGTTTTCCCCACATCCGGGAGAGTTACGGTGTGGAGAAGCCCCAAAGAAGCGTACCACCCAGACTGTTGCATGCCCAGAGTGAAGCATGGGGGTGGATCAGTGATGGTTTGGGCTGCCATATCATGGCATTCCCTTGGCCCAATACTTGTGCTAGATGGGCGCGTCACTGCCAAGGACTACCGAACCATTCTGGAGGACCATGTGCATCCAATGGCGGTGCCGTGTATCAGGATGACAATGCACCAATACACACAGCAAGACTGGTGAAAGATTGGTTTGATGAACATGAAAGTGAAGTTAAACATCTCCCATGGCCTGCACAGTCACCAGATCTAAATATTATTGAGCCACTTTGGGGCGTTTTGGAGAAGCGAGTCAGGAAACGTTTTCCTCCACCAGCATCACGTAGTGACCTGGCCACTATCCTGCAAGAAGAATGGCTTAAAATCCCTCTGACCACTGTGCAGGACTTGTATATGTCATTTCCAAGACGAATTGACGCTGTATTGGCCACAAAAGGAGGCCCTACACCATACTAATAAATTATTGTGGTCTAAAACCAGGTGTTTCAGTTATTTTGTCCAACCCCTGTATATATACAGTATATACAGTGTATCACAAAAGTGAGTACACCCCTCACATTTCTGCAGATATTTAAGTATATCTTTTCATGGGACAACACTGACAAAATGACACTTTGACACAATGAAAAGTAATCTGTGTGCAGCTTATATAACAGTGTAAATTTATTCTTCCCTCAAAATAACTCAATATACAGCCATTAATGTCTAAACCACCGGCAACAAAAGTGAGTACACCCCTTAGTGAAAGTTCCTGAAGTGTCAATATTTTGTGTGGCCACCATTATTTCCCAGAACTGCCTTAACTCTCCTGGGCATGGAGTTTACCAGAGCTTCACAGGTTGCCACTGGAATGCTTTTCCACTCCTCCATGACGACATCACGGAGCTGGCGGATATTCGAGACTTTGCGCTCTTCCACCTTCCGCTTGAGGATGCCCCAAAGATGTTCTATTGGGTTTAGGTCTGGAGACATGCTTGGCCAGTCCATCACCTTTACCCTCAGCCTCTTCAATAAAGCAGTGGTCGTCTTAGAGGTGTGTTTGGGGTCATTATCATGCTGGAACACTGCCCTGCGACCCAGTTTCCGGAGGGAGGGGATCATGCTCTGCTTCAGTATTTCACAGTACATATTGGAGTTCATGTGTCCCTCAATGAAATGTAACTCCCCAACACCTGCTGCACTCATGCAGCCCCAGACCATGGCATTCCCACCACCATGCTTGACTGTAGGCATGACACACTTATCTTTGTACTCCTCACCTGATTGCCGCCACACATGCTTGAGACCATCTGAACCAAACAAATTAATCTTGGTCTCATCAGACCATAGGACATGGTTCCAGTAATCCATGTCCTTTGTTGACATGTCTTCAGCAAACTGTTTGCGGGCTTTCTTGTGTAGAGACTTCAGAAGAGGCTTCCTTCTGGGGTGACAGCCATGCAGACCAATTTGATGTAGTGTGCGGCGTATGGTCTGAGCACTGACAGGCTGACCCCCCACCTTTTCAATCTCTGCAGCAATGCTGACAGCACTCCTGCGCCTATCTTTCAAAGACAGCAGTTGGATGTGATGCTGAGCACGTGCACTCAGCTTCTTTGAACGACCAACGCGAGGTCTGTTCTGAGTGGACCCTGCTCTTTTAAAACGCTGGTGCAGCTCAGTTTTAGGGTGTTGGCAATCTTCTTGTAGCCTTGGCCATCTTCATGTAGCGCAACAATTCGTCTTTTAAGATCCTCAGAGAGTTCTTTGCCATGAGGTGCCATGTTGGAACTTTCAGTGACCAGTATGAGAGAGTGTGAGAGCTGTACTACTAAATTGAACACACCTGCTCCCTATGCACACCTGAGACCTAGTAACACTAACAAATCACATGACATTTTGGAGGGAAAATGACAAGCAGTGCTCAATTTGGACATTTAGGGGTGTAGTCTCTTAGGGGTGTACTCACTTTTGTTGCCGGTGGTTTAGACATTAATGGCTGTATATTGAGTTATTTTGAGGGAAGAATAAATTTAGACTGTTATATAAGCTGCACACAGACTACTTTTCATTGTGTCAGTGTCATTTTGTCAGTGTTGTCCCATGAAAAGATATACTTAAATATCTGCAGAAATGTGAGGGGTGTACTCACTTTTGTGATACACTGTATATAGTTTTGAGTTTTAGTTTTTTTGAAGGCAAATTAGTTGCATTTATCGTTTTGTGCATGCAAACTGAAGAAGTACTTAGTGAGTTACGAATGGATCAGACTACTCTTAATTTAGTAACAAGTTTAAGTTTTGGTAAACACTCACAAATGCAGAGGCTTAACTAGGAGCTCATGGGCCCCCAAAAATTGGTCCCCCTCAACAAATCTCACACACACACACACACACACACACACACACACACACACACACACACACACACACACACACACACATACACACACATATAGGTCTAGTAACGTTAAGCAGGTTACACAGATTGCTGTGCACTCACTGTATATTTTGATTACATGTATTCTGATATTTCACTGACTTTTAGTTTTTTAATATTTTACTTAACAAAAATATTGTCGTGTTTTTACTTTCGATATCACCGCACTTTACTGCTAGCATTAGCCACTTGCTACTGTGAAGGTCGGCTCACCTAGCCGCTGCGAATGCTGCTTGTCCGGCGGAGATGCTACGGGTCTTTTGCTGCGTGCGTTGGTGGAGGTGTGGGAATAAAGGCACACGACAAGGTAGAGTTCACTTTAACTGTTTAGTCAGGACTTCAGTGAGCGTTGCAACACTTTAGACTGCCTAGCTCCAGCCCCCGAACTACCTATTGAGTTCAATGCTGGAGCCTTACGGCGAGTCTCATATACAAAACTAACTGCAGAACGTCCGAACGCACATGTATAAACCGGGTGCTGCATTCTGACTGGCTGAGCTGAATGTCACTCACACTCACACTCACCCCACTGCTGCGTTCTCTTCACTGGCTCCCTGTAGCTGCATGCATCCAGTTTAAAACACTGATGCTCGCCTACAAAGCAAAAAATGGACCAGCCGCAAGCTACCTTTGTGGTCTAATAAAACCTCGCTCTGTACAACGCAACCTCCGAGCCACTAGTCTCGCCCGGCTTGATCCTCCACCCAGGACTCGAGGAAGACAAGCATTAAGGCTCTTCTCTGTACTGGCACCCAAGTGGTGGAACGAACTTCCTCTGTCTGTCCGAACATCTGAGTCTCTTGCTGTCTTTAAAAAACGATTAAAAACCCACCTCTTTATTACGCACTTAAGCTGACTTGTACTTACTTACTAACACACTTTTCCATTTCTTAAAAAAAACAAAAAAACAATTTGGTTCTAACAGGTTTTAGCAGATTTGTGTTCTTGGACTGTTGTTTACTTGTAGAGTAAGGTAATGTTCACTATGGAAGCACTTCTGTAAGTCGCTCTGGATAAGAGCGTCTGCCAAATGCCGAAAATGTAAATGTAAATATCGCCGCTACAATATTGTAATATAATAATAATGACCTGGCGAATGCTGCCAATTGGGGGCAGTGCGGTACCGGGTTGATTTCATGTCGTTAAAGATACTGTTGACCTTTTCCTCTACATGCTTGTATTAGGCTGGGTATTCAGCCCTGACAGCCACCAAAATGAAACTTTTTAGAAGACTATGTGCTAAAATAAGCACTGCTTTTGTCTCCTGTGCTACAACCAACTTATCTCCAGAACACAGGCTTAAATTAATAATCAGTTAACATTTAGAATTCCATTCATATTTGATGGTTTTATATTATAGGCTCCAATTAGCATTTCTTGCTATAGCTCATAGAGGTAAACTCCCATCCATAGGTCATTAATTGTGCTCAGGTTTGTGTCTGTAAAAAGGCTGGTGTTCTCTGTCCTCTTTGAAAAGTTCCTTGGTGACGAATCGCTGATGGTCGCTCATGTTTTGTCTTCTTAATGGCACGTAGAATGGAATCCTGTTGTCGCTCAAGGGTGTGCACTAACCAAGAAAAGCTTGTACACAGTAAACCAAGTGATTCACTAGCTTTCTCAGCATCACATTCCAAACAGCACCTAGTCCCTTTAGGACGTCTTTCCACCAGATTGTGGGCATTCAGTCGAAAATGCATTTGTGAGGTGTAAGAACATCAAGAAATCTTGGTGCTCAGATCCTCTACTCCAGTGTCATTTACTGCTATGAGTTTTAGAGAAAGATCCCTGCAAAACCTCAGTGCACACAGGAAGAGTATCATTACACACAGGCAGTCAGAGTAAGCTTCCAGTTTATTGTATGAAGGAGGGAGAGAACAGGTGTATGTGAGAAAGTCCAAACTTTTAATGGTAGAGCACAAAGAGAATTATTTACAAGCATGGCCCAAAACTAAGTTAATGGTTAGGGGTGTTGGGGTTGTTCACATTTGAAGGGGCAACAAAACCTGTTAAAACAGGTGCTGTGGTTAGCTGTAACTGAAATGAACATATGTGATGTAACAGATGTCAGAGGAGAAGGACAAGTTACCAAATGTTTATGGACATTGGTCAGTAAGCACTCCAGCTCATTTTAAATAGGTGTTTAACCCTTTAAGATTCTGAGCTTACTTTGAGTCAAAATATTTGGGTAAAAATGAGCTGTATTTAAATAAGCTTGTTGGGCCATATCTACTCCTTGGTTGACATGCGCCCCCTTCCGTGTGCCGACCTTGAACTTGCGCCCGCTTGACAAGCTAAAATAATATGAACAATATAGTATTATTATATTATAAAATAAAATGATATAATTAACGATGCAATTTTGCCGATTGAAATATTTACTTCAAAAAGATAATACATGCCGCTCAGGTGGCGCAGCGGTAAAAAGAAACGCGCTGCAACCAGAGCTGGATTCTGAGAAGCGTGGTATCGAATCCAGCCTTGCTTTACCGGTTCGAAGCTGAGTGGCTATATGAGCAACGATTGGCCGGTTGCTCATGTGGGGGGTGGGACAAAGAACCGGATGTGGGTCTCTCTGTCAGAATGCGATTGCGTTCTCTGCCGGCTGATTGGAGGCGCTTACACAGAGATGGGAGAGGGTGCCCTTAGGGTGTGTCTCTCCGCATGCAACGCTAGGTGGTGCCAAACTCGTCAATGTGTGGGTGGCAAAGATGCATCTGGCTGCTGCTCGTGTTTCGGAGGGGATACGGGTTAGCTTCAATCACCTCGGTCAGGGCAGGGTTCGGCATAGACAGAGAGGAAGCATGATGCTAATTGAACAATTGGATGCGCTAAAAGGGGAGAAAAAGGGGTAAAAAAAAAAATTATAAAAAAAAATAAAAATAAAAAGATAATACATCTCGATCTTATTCAATGCGCCGGTTGAGCCTGTTTGTGCGAGCACATTATAGAAATACGTGGTTCAATATCAGTTACAGCTAGTTGTAAATCGTAAGCAGTACTTGCTTTTAATGTAGATGAGAGCAGAAAACGTTACTTCACAGAGCCAAGTAGAGGCAAGTACATAATTGCTAAGTTCGCTGGTTCAGGGTACTCTGCTTTAACTGTTTGTTTATGTTTATTAGGATTTTAACATCATGTTTTACACTTTGGTTACATTCATGACAGGTTCCTCAGTTCACAAGGTTAAATCAAACACAGTCATGGGCAATTTTGTATCTCCAATTCACCTCACTTGCATGTTTTTGGACTGTGGGAGGAAACCGGAGCTCCCGGAGGAAACCCACGCAGACACGGGGAGAACATGCAAACTCCACACAGAAAGGACCCAGACCGCCCCACCTGGGGATCAAACCGAGGACCTTCTTGCTGTGAGGCGACAGTGCTACCCACCGAGCCTCCATGCCACTTGCTTTGACTGAAAGAAAACTCAGGTGTCAGAACAAGTCTGACTTGGCTACCACTCTGTGGTTATAGCCAGTTTAATAAAGCCGCCGGCAAGTAAGGAAAGTAAGTCACACAAAATGCTCCAGTAGCTGGTGTTTATTTGATATCGCAGCATTCATTAATAACAGTAAAAATGGAGAGAAACTCAAAATGTGCACAAGCTTCGCTTCATACGAATCGACTCCTAAATCACTCAGAGCAATACTGTGAACAGAGCATCTTCCACTATACACGTCAAGTCAAGTCAAATTTATTTGTATAGCACTTTTTACAATGGACATTGTCTCAAAGCAACGTTACAGACTCCAGGACCAACAGACCAAAACCCATGTTGAACAAGCCGAGGGCAACAGTGACAAAGAAAAACTCCCTTAAAATTACAGGAAGAAACCTTGAGAGGAACCAGACTAAGCAGGGACCCATCCTCTTTGGGTGGCCTCTCTTAAAGACACACACATGTCCTATAACAGCAGTCATTGTTTTTGTCACCGATTTATCTTCAGTTAGCCCTATTTTTAAGTTTTGCTAGCCAACGGACCTTTTTTTTTTTTTTTTAGACTGAACTGGATAACATTAAGTGTACAGGTGTGTGTGATCAGCGAGACTAATCAAATATGTCTCCTGTGGGTGAAAAATGAATTGCTTTAGTTTTAGAAGTAAAAAAACAACCTTGTAATGTCACACCCCCCTGGACAGGTATTCCACAGCTGGAAAACCCCTGTTCTAACCTATATGTTAACTTAAAACTAGCAGCTGAAAAATAATCCATGAGAGCTGCATCATTTTTATGCTCATTAACATACTGAGTGCACTAGTAAACAAATATTAATTGTTTGTTGTTGGTATAGTCCCAAGAAACTTAGAAATGCCAACTACTGGAGTTCCTTCACTTTAAAAACTCTTTAAACCGCGTCTTTATGGACCCTGTTCTGTGTACAGGGGTACAGTTCTGCTGTAGGAGGGACAGGTCTTACCTAAGCTGTTTCCACAAAGTAAGAAGCATCTCATGTATTTAAAATAATTAATTATACACACCTATTAGCCTTTGTTATAGCTAAAATGCTTATACAGTGGTACCTTGAAACTCAACGTTAATCAGTTCTGGAACTGGCGTTGAGTTTAAAAGGTGTTGAGTTTGTTTATACACTGAAAATAACACAAATGTAATATAAAAGCACTGAAATAAAAAGCTGATTCTTACGTATCAGAACCCCAAGATGTATCACAAAATCCAGCTAAACACAGATACATGTGGACGCTTTCGGAGCAAACCTGATTCCACACAAATGCAGATTCGTCTCATATGCACACTTTGCTGACATTTTAATGTATCGCTGAACAAAGTGGCTGTTTTTGGCTGAGTTTAAGGGAAACGTTGAGTTTAAGGGTACAAATTGCTCGACGAAGGGCGTTGAGTTTCAAAGATTTTGAGTTTAGGGGACGTTGAGTTACAAGGTGCCACTGTATGCAATAACTAGGAGGGCTAATCAACGTACTTCCGACTGTATAGTGTTTGCTCATAGTGCAGTGTTACTTTTGCCATTAAAAAGTTGTTTATGTCTTTTACACGTAATAAATAGAAGCCAAACACTGTAAAAAGTTGGAGCTGTGAGGAAATGACTTCAGACAAGTGTTCCATATGATTAGATCATTTGATCTTTTAAAGCCAGTCGATGGGAGCTTAACTGCCACTGTTGCAATTTCACAGCGCTGTGCCATTATGCTGTGTACACAAATAATGGCTGTTTATGAGTACACAGGGGGTATACTGTATTCCCATAATGTGAGACAATTCAGGACAACAATAAACCCTTTTTACGAGGTTCTCATTTTCTTCAACATGTTAATTTTTCATTATCCATAAACACTCATTTTAATCACAGTGATAGTGGGTCCGGGGCTCATAAAGGAAACACTAGGACAGTCCTTAGCTTATTTGCATACACTTAGGAGTAATTTAGGAAATTACTGCAAGCAGCTAGCAAAGAACTGCATGAACCAGGGAAACTGCAGACCTCAAATATTTGGAGCAGAATTGACCAAAGAGACATTGGTTCACAGCTCAATACAAAACATCTTAGCAAAAGTGGCCTAAAGGCTCCCTGCACTGGGTTACAGCTGTTCCTTTCATGATAAAGATTACTGATTAACGAAAAGCCTCATATAACTCTACATCCAGAGGTGTTTTGCAGGCAAGTTCTCATGTTCTGAGAGCTTTCGGCTACAGTGAAGTTAGTCCTTTGGTTAGTGAAATCTTCCTCGAATAGATGCGTCCATAGTGAAGCAGTATAACAGGTCTGGACAACCACATGTCACAGTTTGTGCTGGCATTTCTATTCCAGGACGACACCAGCAATAGGGCACTGGGCCAAATGTAGGTGGTGGATGATTCTCAGCACTGCAGTGACAATGACATGGTGGTGGTGTGTTAGTGTGTGTTGTGCTGGTATGAGTGGATAAGACACAGCAGCGCTGCTGGAGTTTTAAAATATCGTGTCCACTCACTGTCCACTCTATTACACACTCCTACCTAGTTAATCCACCTTGTAGATGTAAAGTCAGAGACGATCGCTTATCTATTGCTGCTGTTGGAGTTGGTCATCTTCTAGACCAGGGGTCACCAACCTTTTCGAGACCAAGAGCTACTTCAAGGGTACTGATTAATACGAAGGGCTACTTGATTGATACAAACTTCCTGAATAACATAAAGTTGCACGGTTCACCTTTAATGATATTATTATTATTATTATCAATATTCATATACAGTGGTATGTAAAAGTTTGGGCACCCCTGATATTTTTCATGATTTTCCTTTATAAATCATTGGTTGTTTGGATCAGCAATTTCAGTTAAATATATCATATAGCAGACGAACACAGTGATATTTGAGAAGTGAAATGAAGTTTATAGGATTTACAGAAAGTGTGCAATAATTATTTAAACAAAATTAGGCAGGTGCATAATTTTGGGCACCCTTGTCGTTTTATTGATTTGAATACCTTTAGCACTAATTATTGGAACACATAATTTGTTTTGTAAGCTCATTGACCCTTGACCTACATACACAGGTGAATCCAATTATGAGACAGGGTTAAGGTGGCCAATTGCAAGTGTTTCTCCTCTTTGCATCTTCTCTGAAGAGTGGCAACATGGGAGCCTCAAAACAACTCTCAAATGACCTGAAAACAAAGATTGTTCAACATCATGGTTTAGGGGAAGGATACAAAAAGCTATCTCAGAGATTTCAGCTGTCAGTTTCCACTGTGAGGAACATAGTGAGGAAATGGAAGACCACAGGCACAGTTCAAGTTAAGGCCCGAAGTGGCAGGCCAAGAAAAATCTCAGATAGGCAGAGGCGAAGGATGGTGAGAACAGTCATAGTCAACCCACAGACCAGCTCCAAAGACCTACAACATCATCTTGCTGCAGATGGTGTCACTGTGCATCGTTCAACTATTCAGCGCACTTTGCACAAGGAGAGGTTGTATGGGAGAGTAATGCAGAAGAAGCCTTTTCTGCGCACACGCCACAAACAGAGTCGCTTGAGTTATGCTAAAGCACATTTGGACAAGCCAGCTTCATTTTGGAATAAGGTGCTGTGGACTGATGAAACTAAAATTGAGTTATTTGGACATAACAAGGGGCGGTATGCATGGCGGAAAAAGAACACAGCATTCCAAGACAAACACTTGCTACCCACAGTAAAATTTGGTGGCGGTTCCATCATGCTGTGGGGCTGTGTGGCCAGTGCAGGTACTGGGAATCTTGTTAAAGTTGAGGGTCGCATGGATTCCAGTCAATATCAGCAGATTCTTGAGAACAATGTTCAAGAATCAGTGACAACGTTGAAGTTGCGCCGGGGCTGGATACTTCAACAAGACAACGACCCTAAACACTGCTCAAAATCTACTAAGGCATTCATGCAGAGGAACAAGTACAATGTTCTGGAATGGCCATCTCAGTCTCCAGACCTGAATATTATTGAAAATCTGTGGTGTGACTTAAAGCAGGCTGTCCATGCTCGGAAACCATCAAACCTGACTGAACTGGAGATGTGTTGTAAAGAAGAATGGTCCAAAATACCTTCAACCAGAATCCAGACTCTCATTGGAAGCTATAGGAAGCGTTTAGAGGCTGTTATTTCTGCAAAAGGAGGATGTACTAAATATTGATGTAATTTTTCTGTTGGGGTGCCCAAAATTATGCACCTGCCTAATTTTGTTTAAATAATTATTGCACACTTTCTGTAAATCCTATGAACTTCATTTCACTTCTCAAATATCACTGTGTTCGTCTGCTATATGATATATTTAACTGAAATTGCTGATCCGAACAACCAATGATTTATAAAGGAAAATCATGAAAAATATCAGGGGTGCCCAAACTTTTACATACCACTGTATATGAAAAGACTGTCTGATCATACGTTAATGTTAAATATTCCTCAGAAAAACTATTAACAACAATTTACCATGGTAGGAAACAGATATATTTCAACATGTAACATTATTTATCTCTATTAATCTAAATCTGTTTCAATATTTGAGTCAGAGCTATCACAACTCACAACTGATATTTTTGTAAATATCTTTCTTGACAGTTTTGTATGAATGAGCACATTTGTAGCATTTTGATCAAAATCACACCTTTTTTTCCACAAATTATCACTACTGTAGCATTTTTTTAAGGAAATCATTAATAGTCACATCTTCAAATAATGTCCTGTTTGTACTTGTAATGTTTTTTCATAAGTATTTTTTCATGGTAAAACCCGCGTCTCGCTCCTTATCGTAGCTGCGCATGCGTAGCTCTCGTCTCAGCGTTATGCGTACGATATTAAACTCCGTACCAAGACAAGATCAGAGCTCATATAAACATCAAACATTTTTGTTTTTAAAATTTTATATTCAGTTTTATCATTTTCAAATCTACATCAATGCAAATCGTGCTATTGATTAAAAAAGAACAGCAACACAAATACAATTTTTAGACGGAGCTCTATAGTCACTAGTGCTGTTTTAGAACATGCCCTGCGGTTGACTCACGTGGTCCCTGCGGGCGAGTTGATGACTCCTGTTCTAGACCTTCATCAGTGGTCACAGGACGCTGCCTACGGGGCGCTATTGACTGGATATATTTTTGGTTGGTGGACTATTCCACCAACCACCGGGTTTTCCGGTGGTACGCACGCTGAGACTGTAGCCTAGTTGTTTGTTTGTTTGTAGCCATTAGCTAAATAACTTTTTGTATACGTATGTTTTAAACGTTAATCTTTCGCGCGTAGTTGATATAGAGTGTTGTTTTGTCTATCGTAAAAAAGCGCTTGTGTTTACGCTTGTTTACTAACGTAAATCCATGCTTGTGAAAACTTCTGCTACCGGCATCCGAACGAAGCCGGTTTTAGTGTGTTTTGTAATTCAGCGCATAAACATATTATTCATCCAGAATTAAAACCGCTTTCTGTCCGCACGAAGCGCGTTTGTGTTTGTTTGTTTTTGTATTTTAGCGCTTAAACATATTTGCTTTGTGGAGAGTTAAAGCCGTTTTCTGTTCGTAGGAAGCGCGCTCTGTTTATTTGTTTTGTACACCAGCACATAAACACCGTTTTCCTTTAGAATTACAGCCGGTTTTGTCGGAAACAAAGCGCGTTTGTGTTTGTTTGTTTTTGTACTTCAGCGCTTAAACACCTTTGTTTTGTGGGGAGTTAAATCCGTTTTCTGTCTGTAGGAACCGCATTTTGTTTATTTGTTTTGTACACCAGCGCATAAACACCGTTTTCCTTTAGAATTACAGCCGTTTTATCCGAACGAAGCGCGTTTGTGTTGTTTGGTTGTTGGTTTTTGTATTTCAGCTTATCAACGCCTGTTTCGGAATTAAAGCCGTTTTTCTGTGACTACCAGCAGAAGCGCCGGTGAAACCAACATAAACATCAACTCATCAACTTCAACTCATCTTTTAAAGCTAAGTACTGTTATTATGGCCCCAGCAGGAGCTTTATATCCCTGTTCCGACTGCAACATGTTCAGTTATTCCTTCTCCGTGTTTAGTGATAACTTTATATGTGATAAGTATAGATTAGTTGTTAGCCTGACGGAGAAGATCTCAGTGGTAGAAGGGCGCATTCGGGCGTTAGAACAGACTACTACTAGTGAGTGCTTAGATTCAGCTGTAGCAGTCCCGAATGCCAGCAGTTCAAGTACAGAACCCCAGACTCCGGCATTAGAGCCCTCACAGCGGGGCGACTGGGTGACGTCTCGGCGACATAGTCGTAGGGCAAAGCACCGACCATCTCAGTTGCACGTGTCCAACAGGTTTTCCCCACTCAGTGAGCCACCCGCTGAGAAGCCTGTTAATGTAAGTGCTCTGGTTATAGGAGATTCTCAGCTCCGACACGTGCGTATTGCAACCCCCATAGAGACACCAGCAACCATAGTCACCTGTATTCCGGGGGCCAGGGCGCCTGACATCAGAGCAAATCTAAAAGTGCTGGCTAATGCTAATCGTAGATTTTCGAAGATTGTTATCCACGTCGGCACTAATGATGTTCGCTTACGGCAGTCTGAGGTTACTAAGAGTAATGTTAAAGAGGTGTGTGAGTTAGCTAAGTCAATGTCTGAGGCAGTACAACCCCTGGCAAAAATTATGGAATCACCACTCTTGGAAGATGTTCTTTCAATTGTTTAATTTTGTAGAAAAAAAAGAAATCACAGACATGCCACAAAACTATCATTTCTCAAACTGTCAACCCTCTGGCATTAAGAAACAATAAAAAAAGAAACAAATATAATAGTTGTGGTCAGTCACAATTGCTTTTTTTTAGATCAAGTAGAGGAAAAAAATATGGAATCACTCAAATCTGAGGAAAAAATTATGGAATCATTAGAAAACACTGCACCATTATTACTTTGTTGCACCACCTCTGGCTTTTATAATGGTTTAAACTCTATGAGGCATGGAGTTAACTAATGACAAACAGTATTCTTCATCAATCTGCCTTCAACTGTCTCTTGCTGTTGCCAGATCAGCTTTGCAGGTTGGAACCTTGTCATTGACCATTTTCTTCAATTTCCACCAGAGATTTTCAAATGGATTGAGATCCGGACTATTTGCAGGCCATGCCATTGACATTATATGTTTTCTTGAAGGAAAGTTTTCACATCCTTTGCCCTATGGCAAGATGCATTATCATCTTGAAAAATGAAGTCATCATCACCAAACATCCTTTCAACTGATGGAATAAGAAAAGCGTCCAAAATTTCAATGTGGACTTTGGCATTTATTGAAGACCATCTCCCCTGTGCCTTTACCCGACATGCAGGCCCATATCATCAACAACTGTGGAAATTAACATGTTTTCTTTAGGCAGTTATCTTCATAAATTTCATTGGACAGACACCAAACAAAAGTTCCAGCATCATCACCTTGCCCAATGCAGATTCGCGATTCATCACTGAAGATCACTTTTATCCAGTCACCCACAGTCCACGATTGCTTTTCTTTAGCCTACTTTAACCTTGTTCTTTTCTTTTTAGGTGTTAATGATGGCTTTTGTTTGGCTTTTCTGTATGTAAATCCCATTTCTTTTAGGTGATTTCTTACAGTTCAGTCACAGACATTGACTCCACTTTCCGGCCACTTGTTTCTCATTTGTTTTGTTGTGCATTTTCTGTTTTCAAGACATATTGCTTTGTTTTCTATCTTGATGCTTTGATGTCTTACTTGGTCTACCAGTATGCTTCCCTTTTACAACCTTCCCATTTTGTTTGTACTTGGTCCAGATTTTAAACACAGCTTACTGGGAACAACCAACATCTTTTGCGACATTCCACAATGATTTATCTTCTTGAAGGAGTTTTATAATCCTCTCATTTGTTTCAACTGACATATCTTGTGTTGGAACCATGATTCATGACAATCTGCTTTGTGCAACAGCTCTCCGAGGTGTGAGCACTCTTTTTAAACTGAAGAATAATTAGCAAATCTAATCTGCTGCAGATGTTTTGTTTTTAAACTGCAAATTACAGAGTGATTCCATATTTTTTTCCTCAGATTTGAGTGATTCCATATTTTTTTCCTCTACTTGATCTAAAAAAAGCAATTGTGACTGACCACAACTATTATATTTGTTTCTTTTTTTTATTGTTTCGTAATGCCAGAAGGTTGACATTTTGAAAAATGATAGTTTTGTGGCATGTCTGTGATTTCTTTTTTTTCTACAAAATTAAACAATTGACAGAACATCTTCCAAGAGTGGTGATTCCATAATTTTTGCCAGGGGTTGTAGTGTGCTCTGGCCCCTTACCGATTCGACCCAGTGGCGAAACCTACAGCAGGTTGTTGTCGCTGAACCGCTGGATGTCTAAATGGTGCTCAGAAAACTGCATTGATTTTGTAGATAACTGGTCCACCTTTGAGGGAAGGCCTGGTCTTTTGAAGCGGGATGGTGTCCACCCCACGTGGGAGGGTGCTGCTCGCATTTCTTGCAGCATAGGTGACAGGCTTTACCACCGCGTTAGTGTAGCGGCAGATAGTGTTAAATGACTATCCAGAGCCAAGACCAGGCAGCAGACAAACAGGCCTAACCGACTGTCTGCGAGTCGCCATCGGACGTCACCCGGAATCCTTAGGTCACAAACCATTGAGACTGTGTCTGTTTACCGTGGCAGGTGTAAGCCAAAACAAAATCAAAAAGTATGTCATAATAACTAATAGCATCATGAAAACCCTAGTAAGGCTAAACTAAAGTTAGGACTTCTAAACATCAGGTCACTTGCATGCAAAACAGTCATTGCAAATGAAATAATTACAGATAATTGTCTTAGTGCACTTTGTTTAACCGAGACCTGGGCTAGACCTGATGAGTATCTAAGTTTAAATGAAGCATCTCCTCCGGGTTACAGTTATGAACATAAGCCACGTCTTAGCGGTCGTGGTGGAGGAATAGCCACAATTTATGATAAAGACATAGGTCTCACTGTAAAATCATCTCCCATAACAAACTCGTTTGAAGTTCTTATCTCTGACATAACCAATAAATGTTCATCTGATAAAACTAGTATGTTTAAACTGGTCACTGTTTATCGACCTCCTGGTCCTTACTCAGAATTTCTTAACGAATTTGCCGATTTTCTTTCTAAATTAGTCTTATCAACTAAGAAAGCTTTAATGGTTGGTGACTTTAATATTCATTATGAGGATAAGTGTAATCCACTCAAAATTGCGTTTGATTCTATTTTAGAATCCTTAGGCATCACCCAAAATGTAACAGGACCCACTCACCGCTGTAAACATACCTTAGATTTAATACTTACTTATGGTATAAACATAGACAACCTGGAAATTGTACCACAGAATGACGTAATTTCTGATCACTCCCTACTAATTTATGAAGTGTCCCTGTCCAATAATATACAGCAACCACATCGTTTTAAATGTAAGCACACTATTACATCTGCAACTGCAGCAGCGTTCATAAACTGCCTACCAGAATTACCAAATATATCAGCATCAGAACCTAAAGAACTAGATCAGGCAACTCAAAACCTAGAGACCGTACTGCGCACAACCTTAGACAACGTAGCCCCACTCAAAACTAAACTGATTAGGGAGAAAAAACTTGCTCCATGGTACAATGACCACACATGCGCACTTAAACAAGAAGCACGGAAATTAGAACGCAAGTGGCGTCACACTACACTGGAGGTGTATAAGATTGCTTGGAAAGATGCTCTAACTGAGTATAAACATGCACTTATAAAAGCTAAATCTTTATATTATTCGTCCCTAATAGAGAAAAATAAAAACAATCCCAGATTCCTTTTCGAGAAAGTGTCCAAATTAACTAAAAACGTTAATGAAACTGAATCTAATATACCGCCTGACTGTACCAGCGATGATTTTTTAAAATTCTTTAATGACAAGATAGAAAAAATACGACTTCAGAGTCAGAGTGTGTCACCTGTCAATGTTAAGTATGGACTCACTCCGAGCAGCATTGGTGATAATAGTAACGAGTTAATCCAACTAAATTCCTTTAATCCAATCTCCCAAAATGAACTAACTGTGTTGATTAAATCATCTAAGTCATCATCTTGTATACTTGATCCTGTTCCAACTCGTTTACTTAAAGATTTACTCCCAGCTATTGTAGAGCCCCTGCTTACATTAATCAATGCATCCCTTAGCCTTGGGTATGTACCTAAATTGTTTAAAAGTGCTGTTATTAAACCCCTGATTAAAAAACCTAATCTTGATCCACATGTACTAGCTAATTATAGGCCAATTTCAAACCTTCCTTTTGTCTCTAAAATATTAGAAAAAGTAGTTTCCAAACAATTATGTTCTTATTTGAATGAAAATTGTATTCATGAAAAATTTCAATCAGGATTTAGACCCAATCATAGTACCGAAACCGCATTAGTTAACGAGTTGTTAATGTCTTCTGATAATGGATGCGTCTCTTTTCGTGTTCTATTAGATCTTAGCGCAGCGTTTGATACGGTCGATCATAACATTTTACTGGATAGGCTAGAAAATACAGTAGGTGTTAAAGGACTCGCACTCTCTTGGTTTAAATCATATCTGACTGACCGCTTGCAATTTGTTTATGTAAATAATAAATGCTCGGAAACTACAAAAGTAAAGTGTGGTGTTCCACAGGGGTCGGTACTTGGACCGCTATTATTTACACTCTATATGCTTCCACTAGGTGAAATTATTCATAAACATGGCATAAAATTTCACTGCTATGCAGATGACACACAGCTGTATATATCAGCCAAACCAAATGATACTGACACAATCAGTAAGATAGAAGATTGTGTAAACAACATAAAAAACTGGATGTCGTGTAATTTTCTTTTACTTAATTCAGATAAAACAGAGGTTTTACTTGTTGGCTCTAAAGCTCTAAATATAGACAAAGGCGCAGAGCTTGGGGGTTCTTGGTCATAGAAACTTGTGGTGATCAGGGATGTTGGGTTGCTGTCGTTCTGCCTCTCTTGTCCGATCACTCCGGTTTGGGTAGGAGAGGTGGGCGCTGAGGTCCTGTGAAAGCCTTCATGACCTTGTTACCTGCTCGCTCTCCCTTTTAGTTATGCTGTAATAATTAGGGCTGCCGGAGTCTAAAACTCTGTAAAACTGTTTTACTCAACTAGCATTGTACATTATTAACTACATTCTTTGTTGTTTTACTCCAAAGGCATTCTGATGGAAACCTGTTTACCCGCCGAGGTTAAGGATTAAAGTCGAGACTGCCGTGACAACTATGCTGCTCCTGCCGGATGTGACGGGTCTGGCGTAATTGCACCAAGAATGACAAGAAATCACTACAGACTTTATTGAAGACTAGAGCGAAGAACAACTCTATTATTATTTATCTATTTATCTATTTATCTATTTATTACCAGTTATAACTTTTAGATCATTTAATTCTGTGTTCGTATGCTCTGTGTAAATCGTGTATTTATTTAAAGTATCCTCCAGGCCACCCAAGAAGGATGGGTCCCTGCTGAGTCTGGTTCCTCTCAAGGTTTCTTCCTGTAATTTTCAGGGAGTTTTTCCTTGCCACAGTCGCCCTCGGCTTGCTCAACAGGGGTTTTTTGTATCTGTTGGTCCTGGATTTTGTAAAATTGCTTTGAGACAATGTCTATTGTAAAAAGCGCTATATAAATAAAGTTGACTTGACTTCACTATTCTCAATCCAGCAGTGACAGTGAGGTATTTAAAAACTCCATCAGCGCTGCTGTGTCTGATCCACTCATACCAGCACAACACACACTAACACACCACCACCATGCAGTGCTGAGAATGATCCACCATCCAAATAATACCTACTCTGTAGTGGTCCTGTGGGGGTCCTGACCATTGAAGAACAGGGTGAAAGGGGGCTAACAAAGCATGCAGAGAAACAGATGGACTACAGTCAGTAATTGTAGAACTACAAAGTGCTTCTATATGGTAAGTGGAGCTGATAAAATGGACAGTGAGTGTAAAAACAAGGAGGTGGTTTTAATGTTATGGCTGATCGGCGTATTTGAAAACACAGCACTAATGTCCACAAAAGTGCTAAACATGCACATATGATAAACAGTAAAAAGAACATTGTAAATAGATATGTAAATATGTCATGTACAACCTGTAAATAAATATTCAAATTGCTGTAATGTACTACTGGGGAGAAATTTCATTCACCTTGTGTGGTGGAGGAGGTGTTTTTTACTGTGATCGTATAGTGTAAATAGTATCTATTATTCTGAGTCTGCAGTGCTGGAGCATAACTAAGCACTAAAACATAAAACACAGAGAAAAAGGCGAGAACAAAGTGAGCCTCCCTACAAAATAAAGCCTCTTACTCGTGTAAACGGAAAGACGTGGGCCAGCTAGCGAACAATTACTGAACAACTGGTCTTGGTACCAGGTCTCGGTTTTCCAGATTTTGTCCGTTACATCCGAAATCCATTAAATAGAGGTCTGTTAAATCAAGGTTTCACTGTACTAGACAGTTTTTTTTTACGCTGAAACTGTCTTAAAACACTGGTAGAATTCTAACCTGACCTGACCTGACCTAATCCAACAAATAGAGATATTTGTATTAGGAATGAAAGATCACATGACTTTTTTTCAATTTATTTTGGCTATTTCTTGTTGATTCTTTTACTCTTAATTCAGTTACTAAAAAAATCACAGACATAGTCAGGCCAGCTGCCACCTAGTCACCCTGTCCCGTATTTATGGGTTGGCACAGTGGATCTTTCTGCTCCGCATACCTGACTTGGCACAGCTTTACACCCTTCCTGACACAACCCTACTTATTCTATCTGGGCTTGGGACCAGCACTGATGAGTGCATCTCCCGATGGCTTGGTTTGTCAGCCACTCCAATATAGCACAATCACATATATAGCCAATAATGTCTGTGTAGAAGCACAACTGGCTGACAGCACTGCTAAGATTCGAACCCCAGATCTCCCCAGCAGTGGGTGTGGTTTACTGCTACGCTACTGAGCACCTATAATTTTTATAGACACTCTATTGCTACAAGTATGTGTAAACAGTTTAGGAAAGTACCCCTGTGCACCAAGTGAGGTCTGTAAGGACATGACTGAGCTTGGTATGGTGGAACTTCAATGGCCTACACAGAGCTTTGATCTCAATCCCACTGAAGATCACTGGGAACCACCTTTCGACTTAATGACGACGCATTTTCAAACACGCTCATGGTGAGCTGTCCATATACTTTTTAATGTAGTGTTTAGTGTTTTTCTTGGGCCTCGTGACACTTTTGAGTGCTCACGTACCAGAATACACAGTCGGTTTGTACTGTTCCCTAGTTTGCTTTGATTTCTATTATTTAGTGTTTGTAGTTTCTAGTTTTCCGTTCCTCGAGATTAGAACTGGAACGTTATGACCTCCGAGTGAAAAATTTCATTTACACAGCAATCCGACTGCTATTTGGAAACTTGAAGCCCCTTTTTATTACGTTTTAGATCATAAGTCTAAGTGTCAAACTCATTTCTCCTGAGGCATCAATAAATGTACAGTTTGCTGGTAGCCAAGGCATCCAATAACAGTGAAGCAGTGCGCCCATAAATAAAAAAGACGTGTCTGTTAGAATTCGCTGTAATAACATGTTCATTCGATTCTGTTTGATATTTTCCCATGCTGCTATGAGTTATGAGTGTCCAAATGAAAGGAAAAGTCCTGGAGTGTAGGTAGTACTAGCGATAAGCAGCTGCCACCAGTGAGAAAATTAAGAACTACAGGCAACATTTCCTTCTTTTATTTTCATCCAGATTCCTAAGGCTACTGCAAAGTAAATGCTCAGCTTTAGAGTTTGCCAGCCAGGACGTTTTGGAGGGGTTCCGGTGCTTGTTTCTGACTCCTGAAAGTACAGTATATCAGACAAGAATCATTTGAATATTTAACTCATTACCAGGCATAACGTTATGACTACTGACAGGTGACACGAATAACACTGATTATTATCTTCATCAACAGACGAGCTACTGTAGCTCAAATTGCTGAAGAGGGCCAGTGATAGCTCAGTGGTTAAGGTACTGGGCTAGTAAGCAGAAGATTGCCGGTTCAAGCCCCACCACCACCAAGTTGCCACTGTTGGGTCCATGAGCAAGGCCCTTAACCCTCAATTGCTCATCGTGTAAGTCGCTTTGGATAAAAGCGTCTGCTAAATGCTGAAAATGTCAAATGAAAATGTCAAAAAATGTCAAAATGTCAAGTTAATGCTGGTTCTGATACAAAGGAGTCAGAATACACAGTGCACAGTTTGTTGCGTATGGGGCTGCATGGCTGCAGACCAGTCAGGGTGCTCATGCTGAGCCCTGTCTACAGCCGAAAGTAACAATGGGCCAACAGGTGCCAACAAGTGAGCATCAGAACTGGACCACGGAGCAATGGAAGAAGGTGGTCTGGTCTGATGAATCATGTTTTCTTTTACATCACGTGGATGTCCGGGTGCGTGTGAGTCGCTTACCTGGGGAACACATGGCACCAGGATGCACTATGGGAAAAAAGCAAGCCAGCGGAGGCAGTGTGATGCTTTGAGCAGTGTTCTGCTATCCATGTGGATGTTAGTTTGACACATACCACCTACCTAAGCATTAATGCAGACCACGTACACCCTTTCATGGAGACGGTATTCCCTGATGGCTGTGGTCTCTTTCAGCAGGATAATGCGCCCTGCCACAAAGCAAAAATGCTTCAGGGATGGTTTGAGGAGCACAACAACGAGTTTGAGGTGCTGACTTGGCCTCCAAATTCCCCAGATCTCAATCCAATCGAGCATCTGTGGGATGTGCTGGACAAACAAGTCCGATCCATGGAGGCCCCACCTCACAACTTACAGGAGTTAAAGGATCTGCTGCTGACATCTTGGTGCCAGATACCACAGCACACCTTCAGGGGTCTAGTGGAGTCCATGCCTCGACGGGTCAGAGCTGTTTTGACGGTGGTCATAATGTTATGCCTAATCGGTGTATATTCTGTAAATAACTGTCAAATATATGTGGACACATGACCATGAGCTTGTTGGACTTTCTACTCCAAATCCACAGGCATTAATATGGAGTTGACCATAACAGCCTTCTCTCTTCTGGAAAGCTTTTAATGAGATACTGGAGCGTCTCTCATCGATTCACAAAAGCATTTCTGTAGGACAAAAGTCACAGTCAACATTCCAATTTATCCCTAACGTGTTCGGTGCTGTTAAGATTTGGGCTTTGTTCAGCTGAAGTCAATAAAAAGTAGGCGTGTCTGCATACTTTGGCCACATAGGGTATTCATCACCATTCATGCTGAGGGGTACGAGCATGTGATTCTATTGCTTGTTTTTGCAATACAGCATCAAGCCACATTCAGCATGGCTTTGCAGTAAGACAGTGCAGGTGCTAGACTGGTCTGGCTGCAGTATGTCTGGCTGCAGTAGCCCAATATACCAGAATGGAGACCCAAAATGCTGAGTAGCTGAATGTTCATCAAGCAGAAATGGTTCAAATGCCAACCAATTACAAAATGCTGGTAAAAGAAACGGTGATGTAACCGTGGTAACCACGCCCCTTTCATGTGTCTTGCAGCCATCAAAATTTGAATGAGCGTGTATATACAATAAACAAACTATGTTATAAAAACTGAGTTTTCTAAACCCAGAGAAAAATAATAATAATTAAATAAACGAATTTTAACAGGCACATAAACATAAAATTAACATGTCCACAAACGCCCCATGTGGAGGCTTTTACATTCCATCTCGTAAACCACAGTGAGACCAGATTGTCACTATTTTCATTAATTAAGTATATTTTGTTATGTGTTTGTTTTGATGCATTGTTTGTGTTGCCTGGGTCGCAGTAAAAATCACGGACAAATGTGCTCAGGTGGCACAGTGGAAAAACACACTAGCACACCAGAGCTGACATTTCGAACTCGTCTGTTCCAATCTCAGCTCTGCTACCGGCAGGCTGGATGCCTACACGAACAACTAGGGCAGTTGTAGCCCAGTGGTTAAGGTACTGGACTAATAATCAAAAGTTTGCCGGTTCAAGCCCCACCACTGCCAGGTCGTCGCCCTCAACCCTCAATTGCTTAGACAGTTTACTGTCACAGTACTGTTAGTCGCTTTGGATAAAAGGGTCTGCTAAATGCAGAAAATGTAAATGTAACAATGATTGGCTTGTTGTTTAGAGAGGGTGCCGAAAGGGACCTCATAACTGATGCCATTACGACCTCTACTGGCTGATTGACGGTGCCTTCACAGAGACGAGTATAATGGGATCAGTGTGTGACTCTCCATGCGCAAAGTTGATCCACATATGAACTCGCCTCATGTAGGTGAACGGTTCGGTCGGCTACTGCACACGTGTGGGAGGGGGCGTGTTAGTCATGGCTCTCCTCGGTCAGAGTGGGGATCAACATCAGTAGAGAGGAAGCGTAATGCAACCGGGAAATTGGATACGATTAGATTGGGAAAAATTGGAGGGGGGGAGGGGGGATGCAAACAAATAATCATGGACAAACCCCTGAAATAAAAGCTTGCACATCTTGTCTCTGACATGTTCTCCACTGAATTTCCAAATCATTCCTGTCTTGTTTTGAATGTACACTTTCCGTCTGTCCCAACTCTTTTGGAATTGTGTAAGCAGAAGCTTGTTTATGTGAGTGTAAGTGTATGCACGTATTTACCTGCACCTCTCGAGCATGGTAAGCGATGATGAGGCCGAGGAGGATGATAGTGGACAGACTGATAAGACACTTTAGCGCCAGGGAATACATGGAGCTCTGCAAAAACAAATCACACACACACACACTGTTAAACATGTACACTATAAAACACACACACACACACACACACTGTTAAACATGTACACTATAAAACACACACACACACACACACACACACTCGGCATCCTGTGGTTACTCTAATAGCCTGAATGATTACCCCACGCTCATACTTGATAAATGCTACAGTGCTGTCTGCACCACATATCAGCGAGAATCCCCACACACCCACACATAATACACACATACACACACACAGTAACACACTGATTGGGCCATCTAGCATCAGTCCTTCTGACAGAAGCCAAGGTGATCTATCACTTCCTGCCCCAAGCCTAAAGCTCTCTAGCTGAACTCAGGATAATATTAGAATGGCCACCTGTGGGTCTAATTTAAAGCTTGGTACAAAAGCCATTACTGTAGACACCCCACCACTTCCTCTGCCACCACACCACCGCCCCCACTCATCCACGAAGCGCACGGACTCCTCAAACTCCTCCGGCTACATTGGCTGTGAAAGTACCCCTCCCATCCTCCCCAGGGCTTTCATTTGTCATCAACCTTCCTCCTTTCTCATCTTTGGCTCCACACTTGACAGGTCAATGATATTTATAATGTTCCTCTCTATTGGGAGTCATTTTTTTCCCAGTTAGGGATGTGAACTGACCGGTGTGCGTGTGCTGTGTCACTTTTGCTTGAGAATTCATTTGATTGTCTTAATGAACCTCAGGAAAAGATACGGCCACAATTATTTGGACTTTTGTATGTCTGCACCATAACACCACTGAACGGGAGCTAAACACAGAAAGATATTGTATTTGTTGCAGAATGACACTATAACTATAGAGTTAGTATATTAGAGCTATCGGGTGACACGCTGGCTTGATGAGTAGCACTGTCACCTCACAGCAAGAAGGTCCTGGGTTCGATTCCCTGGTGGAGAGGTCCGGGTCCTTTCTGTCAGGAGTATGCATGTTCCCCCCTGTGTCTGTGTGGGTTTCCTCCAAGCGCTCCGGTTTCCACCCACAGTCCAAAGACATGCAAGTGAGGTCAATTGGAGATACTAAATTATCCATTTGACATTAAAAACTTGAACTGACCGCTCAGGTGGCGCAGCAGTAAAAACAAACGCTGCAACCAGAGCTGGGATCTCGAATATACGTCGTATCGAATCTCAGCTCTGCCTTACCGGCCGAGGCTGAGCGGCTATATGAACAGCGATTGGCCTGTTGTTCAGGTGGGCGGGACTAAGGTCGGAAGTGGGTCTCTCTCTGTCAGAATGGTGCAATTACGACCTCTGCTGGCTGATTAGAGGCGCCTACATGGAGATGAGGAAGGAGTGCTCTTAGGGTGTGTCTCTCAGCACGCAATGCTAGGTGGCGCAACGCTCATCAATGTGTGGATGGCAAGATGCATACGGCTTGCTGCTCACGTGTCGGAGGGGATGTGGGTTAGCTTCGATCTCCTCGGTCAGGGCAGGGATCGGCAGAGGCAGAGAGGAGGGCGTGATGCAAAATTGGGCAATTGGACGCGCTAAAAAGGGGGAGAAAAAGGGGAGAAAATGTATTTAAAAAAAACCCCCAAAAAAACCTTGAACTGATGAACACGAACTACCGTTCCTGTCATGAATGTAACCAAAGTGTGTAAAACATGATGTTAAAATCCTACAAAATGCATATTTATATTAAATACTAGAGCTATCAGAGCCACTCAGTGGTTAAGGTACTGGACTAATAATCTTTATAAGGTTACAGGTTTAATCCTCACTCCTACCAAACTGCCACAGATGGGCCCCTGAGCAAGGTCCTTAACCCTCAATTGCTTGCAGTTTACTCAGTCATAACTGTAAGCTTTGTTTGTTTATTAGGATTTTAACGTCATGTTTTACACTTTGGTCACATTCATGACAGGAACGGTAGTTACTCATCACACAAGGTTCATCAGTTCACAAGGTTATATTGAACACACTCATGGACAATTTAGTATCTCCAATTTACCTCACTTGCACATCTTTGGACTGTGGGAGGAAACCGGAGCCCCCAGAGGAAACCCACGCAGACACGGGGAGAACATGCAAACTCCACAGAGAAAGGACCCGGACCGCCCCTCCTGGGGATCGAACCCAGGACCTTCTTGCTGTGAGGCGACAGTGCTACCCACTTAGCCACCGTGCCGCCCCATAACTGTAAGTTGCTTTAGATAAAAGAGTCCCAAACTGAGTGATATGCATAAAATGAAAAATTAAAACAATCATTTTAATATAACATGTTGTAATGTCTCACTCTGTTACATTACAGTCCATAATTACATTTCATTTTTATTGATTGCTTTATCCTGGTCAGGGTTGCAGTAAGTCCAGTTCCACAAGGAAACACTGGGCGCAAAGCAGGGTGGGAATCCATCAAAAGGCTTCGGCCACCCCCTCAGACACGGTCAGCTTATAACAGCCAGTGCTAAGATTTTAACTCTGATCTTAGCAGTGGTGGGCTAGTGTAGTAGACTGCTGCACCACCCGAGCGCATATATTTAATAGTGTAAGTGAAAATGTATAATGCGCTTAGTTATTTTGCACATGTATCTAGATCAGGGGTCGGCAACCTTTAACACCCAAAGAGCCATTTGGACCCGGTTTCCACGGAAAAGAAAACACTGGGAGCCGCAAATACTTTTTGACATCTAAAATGAAGATAACGCAGTATATATTGTTTTTTTACCTTTATGCTTTGTATAAACAACTATAGTGTGTTGCTTATGAAATCCATGAAGTGCTACAGAGAAAATTAAATTTTATTTATGTAATGAACACATTTTGAACTCTTAAAAAAATAATAATAAAAAAAACACGCCGAGTTGAAGGTCTCTTTCAAATGAATTAAAAAGCTGAACTTTAATTATCCATGTAGCAAACAAAAAATGCCGTGAGCCGTCATCCTTATATCGCCTTTGGGCTTTCGGAGCGTGTAGCGGAGTCTTGACCTGAATTTAAAAAATAAATTGGAAAAAAAAACACTATGCCACTAAACAATGAAAAATAAATGTTTGCAAAATATCTGCATAAATATCTCGATAAATGCACAGCGTTTTGGCGGGTATACCGGCTTCCGAGAGTGTGACGGTTATTTGAGCGACGAAAAATAATAAAATATAATTTTATTTTACTATTTAAGATCACAATAATCTTCCAATTTAGAACTACAATTTAAAAAAAGAACTAACACAAATAAAATACACTTCAATTACATACTTATAATTTATTTTCCCAAGCCACGCGGAGCCGCAGTATAAGGATGAATGAGCCGCGGGTTGCCGACCCTTGATCTAGATCATCTTGGATAGGAGTAAGGACGTAAATGATTGACTTCATGGTCATTTATCTGCTAATTAATTACTGTTTATTTAAAATTGTGGGATAAAAATGCCAACACTAATGCACAAGCTCAGTACCTGGGTTTTCGAGCTCTGTACTACCAACCTGATAGTGCATCTAACAGGCACAAGGGAGGGACGTGCAAAAAAGAAAATAACAGAAAGAAAATTTCTTTTCAACAGCTGACACTCGATTTCTGATCAAAGCTGAGATTTAGATCTCTGAGGACAATAGTGTGCTAAACTGAGACTCACCCTTTCACCCCCAGTGCCCACGTGCCAGTTCTGTTTACAGCGAAAACCGTTACAGTTTTTACAGGAAAAACAACAGGTTAAAAACTAACACCCCTAGTAGTGCTAAATTTTGTTTATTTTTATTTTATTAGGATTTTAACATCATAGTTTTACACTTTGGTTACATTCATGACAGAACAGGTAAATACTCGTTACAGAAGATTCATCAGTTCAAGTTTAATGTCAAACTCAGTTTTGGATAATTGTGTATCTCCAATTAACCTGACTTATGTCTTTGGACTGTGGGAAGAAAACTGGAGGAAACCCACGCAGACACGGGGAGAACATGCAAACTCCACACAGAAAGGATGGTACCGCTCCACCTGGGAAACGAATCCAGGATCTTCCTGACGTGAGCAGACAGTGCTACACACCGAGCCATAGTGCTAAATAACATCAACAATAAATAGCTAGGCGTTCAGTTGGCGTCGTGGTCTATTACCCAAGCCCGCTACTGCAAAGATCCGGGTTTGAATCTCAGCTGTGCTATTTGGCTGACCCAACGTCTACACAGACACATTGGCTATGTCTAAGGGGGGATGCCCTGTAATGGATTGGTATTTCTGACTGCTGCCCAGTGTTTCTCGGTGGAACCAGGATAAAGAAGTTGGTTAAATTATCATAAATGCAAAATAAATAGCTACTGTATAAGACACGGTAACTTGAACTATTGATGGGTGAAAATGATAAAGAACATTAAAATGCCATTGATTCCAACAGTTCATAGCATCAAACATCAAATATCCAACTTGTACCCATCAGTGACACAACTTGTCCACATTTCATCTGATTACCTACTGAACTATTAATTAGCCTGCAAGCTAACTGAATGCGATTCCAGCAACAAATAACTGCATTTCCTTTCCTTGATGAACAAATTCGATGTGCAAGACAAACAAACACAACACTGCATGCACGAAAGCATATCAGACATCCCAATCCAAAACCAGGAGGATTATTATGGAGTTCTGGCTCGATCAGCCTCTGGCTTGAATAAATGTTCCATAACTATGAACGAGTGCAGACATTTCGAGTTTGAATCCTAGCCCTGCTACCAGCAGGCCGGGCACCTATACAGACAGTGATTGGCTCGTCTGAACAAAGGGAGTGCCGGAGAGGATTCCTAATGACTGCTGCAATTACGACCTCTGCTGGCTGATCGATGGTGCCTGCATAGAGACGAGGGATAATGGAGATTGGTGCGTGAATCTCCGAGTGTGATCTGGATCTCCATATGAGCTCCATTTGTTGGAGGCATATCATTTATTACATATAATTAGGGTCCTACTTTGTTTGTTTATTAAAATTTTAACATCATGTTTTATACCCTTTGGTTACATTCATAACAGAAACAGTAGTTACTAGAACATCCTACCTAGAACATCCAGCGATGGTGCGAGGCTTCATGTTGTCTCAAATACAAAAATACTCATCTGTGTTTTGACACGCCCCCCTCTGTGTCCACAGAATTGGTTGGGAGTTTTTCAAACTTAGTTACCCGAGTCATGTTTTTAGCTGCTTTATACTTCCACATCTTGGACATTTTGACTAAGTGATTGCTAACTGAAATGCCGTTGGAATGCTAGGACCGCCTCATGGTGCAAAATAACCACTAAATGTGAGAAACTTTTTTTCTGCCCTAATCTAGTCGTGTCCAATTACCCTGATTGCGTCCTCTATGCTGATTCGACCCTTCGCTGACTGAGGACGCCTCTCAACTGACATACGCCCCCTCCGGTAAGCACAGTCAGTACAGACTGCATTTTTCACCTGCACGAGTCGAGTTCATACACTTGACGGGCACTGTGTACGGAGGGCCACACCCCCATCAGCATTATTCCTCAGCCTTGTGCAGGCGCCATTAGTCAGCCAGCAGGGGCCGCAGTCGCACCAGTTATGAGGACCTATGATCCGACTTTCTTACCCACTAACCCTGAACAACAGCCAATCGTTGTTCATACAGCCGCCCAGCCCAGTCGGAAAGGCAGAGCTGAGATTCGATACGATGTATTCGAAACCCCAACTCTGGCGAGCTAGCGTACTTTACCGCTGCGCCACCTGAGCGTCCTTTAAACGTGAGAAACTGGGTGTGTTCGAAAAGCTAGTGTGCTGTTTACATAGGCAGCGTTTTACGTCATCCTGTGCGCGCTCCCGAGAAGGAGGCTGTTCGAAATCCTAGATGCCTTAATACCCTCACTACTGAGGTATCTTAATATTTCAATGTTATTTTCACTCAAGAACGAGTGAGCATCCGACGCTGCCTTAGTGATCAAGGATATCCCAGCATTCATTGCGGGTCGGGTGCTCTTCTCTCACAGAAAAATAAACATGGCTGACGGGGTGGAGAAACGAATGGAGTTATTTTCAAACGTAAATAAAATATTACTGATTTTTAACTTGTATAAACTTGTACCGAGTGTTTCTATTTGCAAGTTCGAGCTTGTAAGGCAATGTAACCGTTATCGGTACATGAAGGGAGGTGTTATATTGATGTTAGCGTGCTGTGCTACCTCAGTTCATTGGTTTTAATGGCAAGATGCTAAATGCTAAACGCGAAACCCACAACCCGATGGAAGCGCTGTCTAAGTAGCGCGTTCGAATAACCTGACTTATAAGTAGAGATGTACCGATCTGGGTTTTTGGCACCGATTTCGATCTCCGATCTCCTTTCAGTGCGATCGGCCGATAGCCGATTCCGATCGGGGGGGGGGGGGGGGGGGGGTGTTTACTTCTAAAACTAAAGCAATTCATTTTTTCACCCACAGGAGACATATTTCATTAGTCTAACTGACCACACACACACACACACAGGTTTATGTTATCCAGTTCAGTCTGAAAAAACCTTAAAAATGGGTCTAACAGTGAAGATAAACCGGTGACAAAAGCAACGGCGTGTTTGTGTCTTTAAGAGAGACGCTCTGTTCACAGTATCGATATAAGTGATTCAGGAGTCGATTCATTTTATGTGAAGCGTAAGTTTCTCTTCTCAGTTATCTCTCCGTGTTTACCGTTATTAATTAATGTCGTGGTTTTAAATAAACACCAGCTACTACAGAACATTTTGTGTGACTCTCTTACATTAAAAAGCTTCATTAAAAAGCTTAATTAAACTGCTATTACCACAGAACGGTAACCGACTCGCTAACAGACTCGTTCTGCCTGTGGAGCTAAAAGTTTTCTGTCAGTCAGAGCAGATGATCCTGAACTAACGAATTTAGTAATTAATAAACTTTTGCCTCTGATTGGCTCTGTAACGTTTTCTATTCTCATCTACATCAAAAGCAAGAACCGATTACGATTTACCAAAGTGAACCACGAATTTATATAATGTGCTCATAGAATCGACTCAGATGGGATCGGGTTGAATTATCTTTTCAAAGTAAATATTTCAATCAGCAAAATTGCATCGTATGTATGATGCACAACGTTAATTACGCTATTTTAGGTTGTGAAATGCGATGGGTGACGAATGGTGATGCAATGGTTGGCGCTTTGTAGCTCAAAGTCTGGATCAATCCACTGAGCTGTTAAGCTTAACATGGAGGTGATCTTTATATATCACGCGATCGTATCTGCTGAATTTAGGAAATATCGACCGATCGCCGATCACATATTTTGATTAAAAATCGGCCGATTTCGATACATAGCCGATCGATCCTTCCATCTCTACTTATAAGTCATTGACTTATTAGAATCCTCTCTACTGAGGCAGCTGCCTAAGTAGACAGTAAGACAGCAAGGAAGCTCCCTAGGTTTTCGAACACACCCACTGTGTGAAATAGTTTAAATCACAAAACACAAACCATACAGTTTGAATTTCACAGCAAATTGCATATTACACGGGAAACGGCTTGTTTTACGATCCGTGACACAATTTTTATGTCATGAATTAGGTAGGGCCTTACATATAATTGATTGTGCATGCTTGTTTGCTGGGGTGGCACAGTGACTCAATGGGCAGCACCAGGTGGGGCGGTCCGGGTCCTTTCTGTGTGGAGTTTGCATGTTCCCCCCGTGTCTGCATGGGTTTACTCCGGGTGCTCCGGTTTCCTCCCACAGTCCAAAGACATGCAAGTGAGGTGAATTGGAGATACAAAATTGTCCATGACTGTGTTCGATATAACCTTGCATACTGATGAATCTTGTGTAACGAGTAACTACCGTTGATGTCGTGGATGTAACCGAAGGGTGTCAAACATGACGTTAAAATCCTAATAAAACAAACAAACAAGTTTTTTTTTTTATATTTTCCTTATGCATTTTCTCCACTTTTTTCTCCCTTTTAGGGCGTCCAACTGCCCAATTGCATCATGCTTCCTCTCCAACAATGCCGATCCCTGCTCTGATTGAGGAGAACGAAGCTAACCCATGCCCCCTCCGACACGTGGGCAGCATGCCGTATGCCTCTTATCACCCACACTTTGACGAGTGCAGTGCAGATCTCAGCACTGTGTACAAAGAGACACACCCTGACAGCCCTCTTTTATCATCTCTGTGCAGGTGCCATCAATCAGTCAGCAGAGGTCATAATTGCACCAGTCATGGGAGAGAGACTCCATCCGGCTTAGTCCTGCCCATATCTAAACAACAAGCCAACTGTTGGTAATGTTCGATACGATGTATTCGAGATCCCAGCTCTGGTTCCAGCGTGTGCTTTTTTACCGCTGCGCCACCTGAGTGGCCTCAAACAAGTATGTTTGCTGAAACAATTAAGTTAGAAGAGGTGTTCACATACTTTTGGCCATAAAGGTTTTTTTCATTTTCTGCTTGATCGAGGTCAGTGTTGCGGTGGGTCTGGTTCCACCGGGATATACTAGGCACAAGGTCGAAACATCCTGGACAAGAAACCAATCCATCACAGGGCTTCAGCCATCCCTTCCTATCTGACAGAACTAATCATGTCTGAGTTGACACCTGGCCAGCCGATAGCGTAAATAGACTGGCTGCCTGGTCATATAGTGTGTATTGATTTTATGAAAGAACATTTACTGTTATGGGGTTAATGTTGGTGTTTTGATTTATTTACGTGTCTTTCTGACCACTGGGTTTTAGTTGCTGAAATTCATCAGCGCTGTTCTCGCGTCTTAATTAGTTTAATGCAATTCCTGAAATGCTGGATCGATACGGCCGTCTCAAACCCCAAAGCAATTTCTCATTTCACAAACCGCCGTGCCAATGCCCACAACTCAGGTTTTAAAGTTTTAAACCCAGTCGTCACTAGACTGCAATAAACATCTAAAGAAATAAAGTCATTAAAAATACCACATATCATTTTGAGCACACAGAGTAGTAAACAGCAAACAATTTACTCTTCCTAATCAGGGTCACAGTGCATCTGGCACCTCCAGAAATAAGGGATTCAGAGCCAGTCAATTACAGGGCAACCTACAGTCATCCACTAGCTCAGTCACTCAAACCCAGGAGCAACCAACCCACCTACTGCACAGTTGATTCACAAAGTATCCAGACCCCTTTATTACGGCACCTGTTAGTGGGTGGGATATATTAGGCAGCGAGTGAACATTTTATCCTCAGAGTTGATGTGTTAGAAGCAGGAAAAATGAGCAAGCGTAAGGATTTGAGCGAGTTTGACAAGAGCCAAATTGTGATGGCTAGACGACTGGGTCAGAGTATCTCCAAAACTTCAGCTCTTGTGGGGTGTTCCCGGTCTGCAGTGGTCAGTATCTATTAAAAGTGGTCCAAGGAAGGAACAGTGGTAAACCGGCGACAGGGTCATGGGTGGCCAAGGCTCATTGATGCACATGGGGAGCGAAGGCTGGCCCGCGTGGTCCGATTCAACAGACGAGCTACTGTAGCTCAAATTGCTGAAGAAGTTAATGCTGGTTCTGATAGAAAGGTGTCAGAATACACAGTGCATCACAGTTTGTTGCGTATGTGGCTGCATACCAGTCAGGGTGGGCAGACCAGTCAGGGTGCCCATGCTGACCCCTGTCCACCGCCGAAAGCGCCAACAATGGGCAAGTGAGAATCGGAACTGGACCACGGAGCAATGGAAGAAGGTGGCCTTCATGGAAACGCTATTCCCTGATGGCTGTGGCCTCTTTCAGAAGGATAATGCGCCCTGCCACAAAGCAAAAATGCTTCAGGAATGGTTTGAGGAGCAAAACAACGAGTTTGAGGTGTTGACTTGGCCTCCAAATTCCCCAGATCTCAATCCAATCGAGCATCTGTGGGACGTGCTGGACAAACAAGTCCGATCCATGGAGGCCCGACCTCACAACTTACAGGAGTTAAAGGATCTGCTGCTAACATCTTGGTGCCGGATACCACAGCACACCTTCAGGGGTCTAGTGGAGTCCATGCCCTCGACGGGTCGGGGCTGTTTTGGCAGCAAAAGGGGGACCAACACAATATTAGGAAGGTGGTCATAATGTTATGCCTAGTCTGTGTATACAGGTGTACAGTGAAAAAACATTTCCTGCATATCCCAGTTTGTCTGGAAGCTGGGGTCAGAGTGTTTGTACGGCACCCCTGGAGCCGAGAGGCTTAAGGGCCTTGCTCAAGGACCCAACAGTGGTTGCATGGTAGAGCTGAGATTCGACCGCTCAACCTTTCGATTGCCTGAAGCTTTACCCTTTAGGCTACCACTGTCCCTGTGTACAAGCTTTGCCTACCTGGATTTTTGGCAGTTTATCCCATTCTTCATGGCAAATCCTTTCATAAGCATCTACGAATGTAGTCTGTCCACAGGTTTAGGTCTAGGCTTTGGCTGAACCCCTGAAGAACACTTGCTGGGTTTTTTGCCAGTGCTTGCTGTTCTTCTTAAAAAAAATCTCACCAGACTACAGACATCCCAAGTTGCAAAAACTAATTTCATGGAGGTACCCCCGGACCTCGACCCCGACCCCCCAAGCCCAAAAAAAAAAAGCTAAAAAACCTCTCGCACACACCAAAGGATATGGATGATAACAGAACTTTTAGGAGCTGCTAACTGAGCTACTAAACTAACTGTTCGTGTCACAAACACATTAATGTGTACTACATAGTGCACTAAATAGTGTGAAAGATAATAGATTGATGTTCCCTACATAGTGCACTAGATTGTATATTAGAAAAGAATTAATGTTCCTTACTTTATGTGCACTAGATAGTGTACTACAAAATAGACTTATGTTTCTTACATAATGCTTATAGCGTATTAGTTAACGGATTTAGGTTCTCTACATAGTGCACTAAATTGTATGTCAGATAATGGATTTATGTTCCCTACATAGTGCACTAGATAGTATTTTAGATATGAATTTATGTTCCCTACGTAGTGCACTAGATAGTGAATTAGACAATTGGTTTATGTTCCCTACACAGTGCACTAGATTGTATATCAGACAATTGGTTTATGTTCCCTACATAGTGCACTAAATTGTATATCAGATAACGGATTTATGTTCCCTACACAGTGCACTAGAAAGTACAACTAGATGATGATTTGTGTTCCTTACATAGTGCACTAGATAGTGTATTACATAATTAATTATGTTCCCTACATAGTGCACTAAATTGTATATCAGATAACGGATTTATGTTCCCTACATAGTGCACTAGATTGTATATCAGACAATTGATTTATGTTCCCTACACAGTGCACTAGATTGTATATCAGACAATTGATTTGTTCCCTACACAGTGCACTAGATTGTATATCAGAAAACGGATTTATGTTCCCTACACAGTGCACTAGATTGTATATCAGACAATTGATTTGTTCCCTACACAGTGCACTAGATTGTATATCAGAAAACGGATTTATGTTCCCTACACAGTGCACTAGATTGTATATCAGACAATTGATTTATGTTCCCTACATAGTGCACTAGATTGTATATCAGATAACGGATTTATGTTCCCTACATAGTGCACTAGATTGTATATCAGACAATTGATTTATGTTCCCTACACAGTGCACTAGATTGTATATCAGACAATTGATTTATGTTCCCTACACAGTGCACTAGATTGTATATCAGACAATTGATTTGTTCCCTACACAGTGCACTAGATTGTATATCAGATAACGGATTTATGTTCCCTACATTGTGCAATAGATTGTACATCAGACAATTGATTTATGTTCCCTACACAGTGCGCTAGATTGTATATCAGATAACGGATTTATGTTCCCTACATTGTGCACTAGATTGTATATCAGATAACGGATTTATGTTCCCTACATTGTGCACTAGATTGTATATCAGATAACAGATTTATGTTCCCTACATAGTGCACTAGATTGTATATCAGACAATTGATTTATGTTCCCTACACAGTGCACTAGATTGTATATCAGATAACGGATTTATGTTCCCTACATAGTGCACTAGATTGTATGTCAGACAATTGATTTATGTTCCCTACACAGTGCACTAGATTGTATATCAGATAACGGATTTAATACGCGATCGGGGGAAAAGTCTGTGTCGCCTGTGTGTGCTTGTGCGCGCTCTTGGCCGCTCGTTCTAGATTCCGGGAGATTTTATCTTGATGACTTGCGGGCATCAGGGAGACGCTATGTATATGCGGGAGACTCCCAGGACTTCCGGGAGACTTGGGATGTCTGAGACTAAATTGCTTTTCTCACGCTGCCAATCCTTTACTCACAACTGAGCTAGCCTATAGCACCGCTGTGAATTGAGGCTCTCAGCCAGGGTGAACTAGCATGATATTCCACTCTGCCACCCAAGTGCTGCAATAAAATCATAAACATAAAAATCAATAATTACAGTCACTCGGGTGGTGCAGCGCTAAAACGATCTAGCTTACTACAACTGAAAGCTTGAGTTGTCTTGTTCCAATCTCAGATCTGTTATCGGCCAGCCACAGACTTGGTCGGATATGTCTAAGGGAGGCAATCTGAGGGATTTCCCACTGCTGCTGCAATAGGCTATACACACACACTCTTTTGCATAGCGAGTCAGTCAGCCATTTCAACAGTTGCTATGGCGTTTTTAACTCGCTCACTGCAAGACTTGCCCAGGCTGACATGTCCAGACATTAGCAACAAGTTTTATTAATTGGCCATTAAATTTCAGACAGGTGAACATGTCTGTGAGCGTATCTCATTTCAGTACATCTCTTTCTAATCTAAGTCTCCTGGACAGCATATCCTGACATCATAACAAATGTCTTTTTCTGAGCCAGCAAAGAGGTGAATGCCAAACTGCTGCTTCAGAATAAGCCTCTCGATTTGTGATTGCGGAAGTGATTAAACTGAAATTTTTACCTGACATATGTCAGCACCCCCATGTGCATGCAGGCAATTGAGATCTCTGCTGGCTCACTGTGGTCATATTGCCAAAAGTATTCACTCACCCATCGAAATCATTGAATTACTTGCATGGCCACAGGTATATAAAACCAAGCACCTAGGCATGCAGACTGCATCAACAAACATTAGTGAAAGAATGGGTCGCTCTTAGGAGCTCAGTGAATTCCAGAGTGGTACCGTGATATGATGCCACCTGTGCAACAAGTCCAGTCGTGAAATTTCCTTGTTACTAAACATTCCACAGTCGACTGTCAGTGCTATTATAACAAAATTGAAGCGACTGGGAATGACAGCAAATCAGCCACCAAGTGGTAGGCCACGTAAAACGACAGAGCAGGGTCAGCGGATGCTGAGCCACAGAGGTCGCCAAGTTTCTGCAGAGTCAATCGCTACAGACCTCCAAACTTCATGTGGCCTTCAGATTAGCTCAAGAACAGTGTGTAGAGAGCTTCATGGAATGGGTTTCCATGGCCGAGCAGCTGCATTTATTAGGATTTTAACGTCATGTTTTACACACTTTGGTTACATTCATGACAGGACAGGTAGTTACTCGTTATACAAGATTCATCAAACACAGTCATGGACAATTTTGTATCTCCAATTCACCTCACTCGCATGTCTTTGTACTGTGGGAGAAAACCGGAGAACATGCAAACTCCACACAGAAAGGACCCAGACTTCTCCACCTAGCAATCAAACCCAAGTCCTTCTTGCTGTGAGGCCACCCTAATATTTCTTTAAGTTTCATCAGGTTATTTGTTCTGTCTATGTAGTCTAGTTCCTATTTGCGTATTTCTTGGTTTGTCTTTGCAGAGCTGGCTTTGTTTGGGACTCTTTAGTATTGATCTGGCTGCAATAACCTTGTCTGTCTGTTATCTGACCCGTGATATTGATAATGATCATGATTCTTGAGTGAAAAGCCTTTGCAGTGACATTCGACCCCTGCTGCTCCTCAACACTGGAGTCTTGCTGATATTTATTACACTGTATTATAAATACCACACAGCACAGCACTTATGATATATTGTCTAAAGTTTAAGGCAAAAGCCTGAGGCAAATATACAGTACTCTGCAAAAGTCTTATGCCAAGTTCACACTACACGACTTTTTAAGTCGTCAGACTGCTGTACAGTTCTCACTTCACAACTGGATCTCTTGCAATCGGGAGTCTTTTAAGTCGTTGTGTATTTCACACTACATGACTGATTGGCGATAGGGGGTCACACACTACACTATCTATCACCGGGGGGAATCTCAGATGAGTCAGTCTGGTCTCCAAAACTATGTTTTGTCTTGAAAACACACTCAACAATAAGCGAGCGATCAAAGTTGTTTATGAGCAAGTAGGAAAAATAAATGAATCTGAGAGGATTTGGCTACACGACCAGCAGGGATTGTCTGTTCTGCAGTGAGTTGGAGGTTAATAAATATTTTTAGCAATGCAGCGTGGGTATTATAGTTTGGCATGGACGATAAGATCACAAAATATCGTAAAGCTTGTGTGTGTGCCGATGTATTCTGATAGAAAACATATTATGCCCCGTCCCACGTTTTTACAGTCCTCCCCCGGGTTTCCCCTCACCCCGTATCTTGCGTTCTCATTGGCTGTAGTTCGACATAGCACTCGCCGCTGCTCGCAACTTGCTCGCAACACCTTTCACACCTACACGATTTTGAGTCGGCGACTGGTTCAGATATTTAACAGTTGTTGTCGAGTTGTTGAACAGTTTACACATAGCGATCGAGAGCCGATTTTCGATCCCCGAGCCAACGCCGATTTGCTCCAAGCTGCCACATCTAGCGCCGACCAGTCAGCGAGCGTAGATCAGGACAAAAATCATGTAGTTTGAACAAGGCATTAGGCCACCATTGTTTATTTATTTATTCAGTTGTTTTACGCCATGCTTACACTATGGTTAAAATCACAGAAGGAAGAGCACATAATTTATTTAGTCTATCATCCTTGTCAAGTGCTGTTCTTATTATGTTCTTTAAACACGCTCTTTTATACCAATTTTGTAAAGAAATTAAAGATTGTTTTCATTTTAGCTTGGTTTTGTCATTGCTTTGATATTGCTAGAGATTGTCATTCCTGTGGGTATTTTGTACATTCAGTACATTCAGTCAGTATGTGTTTGATAGAAAGAGGTATTCTCCAAGTATCACAGTGGGGGAGCTTAGACCACCATTAGATTTATGGGATGGAGAAACTGTTCCACTTGAACTGCACCAGAACCTCTCCCTTCTTTTACAGTCGTCATCCTGTCTCGGACCCTGACTCACAAACATCATCTGTTTTAAAATTCTGGCTACAGATGCAGGTATGCAAACTGACTGTAAAGTTCTCCTGCCAGATAGCGACTATCTAGCCTGGTTTCTGCATCAGACGTGCCAAAGTCTTAGGCCACTATTAGATTTGTTGTTTTAGCAATGGTATAATGACCACATATAATTATTTCTAAGTGACTTTATTATAATACAACCAGAAAATACAATACAGAAAATTTGTAAGCAGTATATATAAAAAAACAGCTTCTATAGGCTGAGGTGGCAAGCATTTAGTGAGACCTCCCCTTACACATGAGCAATAGCAGGTACCTGGTTCTCACACCTTAATGGAATGTAACCCTAATTAATGTAATTGCTAAAATCTATATATGTCCTACTATTTTATGTCAAACTGACTGCTGGGAAAAAAGGTCTGTTACACCAGCACTGCGTCCGAAATTGCATACTTCCATACTGAACAGTATGCAAAAGCAGTATGCGAGAGTGGGTAGTGTGTCCAAATACGTAGTATTCATTAAACAGTACGCGAAAAGTACCCAGATGACCTACTGCATGGGCGGCCAACAGAATGCAAACACGGACCACTGAGGTCCGATAACCTATCCCATAATTCAACTGGAGCTGCAAAGGCGTTCGAAACAAAAGAAGAAAGATAGAGAGAGGTGGAGAGTCGGCTGTTTACAAGTGTAAGTAAATTAAACATGTTATGATTAAGTACAACCCTGAATAACGTTATAAGTAGCTTTGTGGAGAGCCACAGAATTAATTGTCTGATTTTAAAATTGTTATAACTGTGGCGGTGTGACGTCATGCATCACGTGACGTTGGTAAGATCGCCAACGTAGTATGTCCGTGGCTGCATGCATACTGCACACTTGCATACTAAAAGTGCTTACTGCTTTACCGGCCAAGCGTTCTCAAATTTAGTACGTCTTGTTTAAGTATGCAATTACAGACGCAGCACAGGCTTGTGCAAGACATGCTTGAGCGTTACATACACATCTTGTATTGTATTACATACAACTTTCATTGTATGTTGTTCAAAATGCCAAAGATCACAGAATTTGACAGACATTAAACCATAATTTCACATAAACAAGGTCACTTAATGGGAATCAGCAATCAAACTGGATACTCAAGATGTGGTATTCAAGCAAAAAAAATGGAAGGCCAAGAGAACTTTTAAAATCTGATGAAAAAAGCGGTAAAACATGCTAGAACACCAGAGCTGGCATTTGGAACTCGTGAGTTTGAATCTCAGCTCTGCTACCGGCAGGCTGGGTGCCTATACAGACAGTGATTGGCTTGTCCGCCGTGTTAATGCAATTACAACCTCTGCTGGCTGATCGATGGCGCCTGCAAGGAGACGAAGGATAATGTAGATCAGTGCATGACTCTGAACCCCGAGTGCACCTGCCTTGTGCCCATGAAAAAAAGCAGTCGGCTATTGCACACGTGTCTGAGGGGGAGTGTGTTAATCACAGCTCCCAACGGTCAGAATAAAAGTCAGCATCAGTAGAGAGGAAGCTAAATGTAGTCGGGTAATTAGATACAACTAGATTGGGAGAAAAACTGAGGGAAAAAAAGTTTCTCGAAGTTTAAAAGGCCAAAAGAAAGCTCAGCATTTAGCATCTTCATTGGAATGCCAAAATGACCCTTCCTATTACAGTCTGAAGAAGCGTGAACAGAGACAGAGTCTTTTGGGAAGGGCAGCGACCAAGAAACCACTTTTATGGAAGGGGAACAGGGTGAAAAGGTTAAGATATGCTAAAGCTCAAAAAGATGGGAATAAACCTGAGATGAATATTACAGAGGCAGTAGGAGAACTACAGTCTACATCTAAAGAAGCCGATGTATATTATATAATGTACCAGACAATTACTTCAGAAAAGTTCAGGCTGGTCTTCCTAAACGAGTTCAAGATGTGCTTAGTGCCCAAACAGATCAAACTAAACACTGACTTTTGCCTCCAGAAGCCATTTTGGAGTGTGTTTTTTCATTTTGTGTACATATGTCCTGTATTTTCTGTTTGTATCTTAAAAAAGAGACAGATATAAATATAGATGGTCATAAAAACTTAGTGGTAAAACACACTAAAACACCAGAGCAGGCATTTCAAAATCGTGGGTTTGAAACTCAGCTCTGCCATCCGGCTGGGCTGGGCACCTACATAAACAATGATTGGCTGTTGTTCGTACAGAAGGGAGCTGAATAGGGACCTCATCGAGTCGAGAAATAATGTGTTGATCAGGGTGTGGCTCTCCGTACACAAAGCTGAGCTGCATATGAACTCGCCTCGTGCAGGTGAAAAGATGCAGTCGGCTACTGCACGTGTCGGAGGGTGTGTGTGTCAGTCTCGCTCTCCTCAGTCGGGGCGGGGATCAGCATCAGTAGAGAGAAAGCATAATGAAATTGGGTAATTGAATGCGCTTAATTTGGGAGAAAAAGGGGAGAAAATGCATAAACAAACAAACAAAAAAAAACTTTGCTAGGCATCTAGGTGGCGCAGCGGGACATTCCGTTAGCACACCGGCACCGAGATTCTAAACTCGGAGTTGCCACCGGTCGGCTGGGTGCCATCTAGCATAATTGGCAGTGCCTGCAGGGAGGGATGACCGGACTATGTGGGCGGGGTCTTCAAACGCTGTGTAAGGACCCTGAATTAGCAGATAGAGAGGCGCCTGTGCAGAATGCATGGGTGAAAAAGGGTTCCGCTGAGGGCTGCACGCAGGTCAGAGGAGGCGTGAGCAGCAATATACCCACCTCGATTGCAATCGGGGATCCCCCAGCAGCGGAAGACAAACTGACTACGCTAAATTGGGAGAAAATGGGAGAAAAAACTAAAACAACAACAAAGCCAGTGGCGGCCTAAGACTTTTGCACAGTACTAAACGTCAGATTGTAGCAGCGCTCTCAGTTGAAGTGAAGCGACAGCTGGTGGAAATAAAATTAAAAGACCTTTTAACCGACGGCGCTCGGGTGCCGCCGGGGCCTAATACAGTAGCCCACCTATAAGTCAGTTAGGTGTCCACACAGACCTGATTGCCCTTCGATGTACTGGCATCCTGTTCAGGGTGGCGCCCAATGATTCTGTATGGAACTGGACACATTGTGACCCTGACCAGGATAAAATGGTTGATAATAATGAAATAAAAAGACATTTTAGTGATAATATTATGAACCTAAAATAAGGGAATATAAATGCTGATGTCTTAGCAACAGATAAACCTGCCTTTAAAGCTCAGTGTAAGTGCTCTGCTCTGTGCATCAAGAGCAAATCGTTACCTGCAAACAAGCCTCCTGGGACTCACCAATACTACCACGGCTAATGACATTACCCAATCCTTCACTCTGTTTATGCACTGTAGTAAAATACACTACTGAATGCTTTCAGAACAGTACATTTATTCTTTAGCCAATTGTATAAATCCTCTTTCAGCAATCTGACCTTTAATGCTAATATCTGAAATCGATTCTCCTTCACAGCTCCCTTTACAGGTGTGACTTTTTATGGGTCCCTTGTAGTCCTTCTGTTTTGTTCTTTTTTAATATTATCTAACAGTAAAACATGTCCTTACATTGTTCTACTGATAAGACTTTAAAATAGTGGATGTCTAGCTTTCTTTAGCTAAATGAAGCCAAACTACACAACTCAGAGTAAACTGTCCTCGACTTATTGTAATTTTGCATCTTTGACTCTGACACTGTATTTAATGAACAAATTTATTCAAAGGATAAAAGCAGTTAAGATAAAATATTGCAGCACGTTTAAAGACCTGGAAATTGGTTAAACTGTATATCTATAACCCTGTATTATAAAAAAAAGTCGGGGCTAAATAGAAAATGTAATTAAAAAAGAGAACACATTGTTTCTTACAACTACAAATCAGAAAAAAAGTTGGGACAGTATGAAAATTGCAAATAAAATAAAAATGCAGTGTTCATTACACTTACTTTGACTTTTCCTGCATTTCAGGCTTGCAAGACATTCCAAAACAAGTTGGGACGTGGGCAATTTAGGGCTAGTAATGAGGTGAAAAAACTAAACAATAATGTGATTCCAAACAGGTGATGTCAACAGGTGATTGTAATCATGGTTTGGTACAAAAGCAGCATCCAGGAAAGCCTGAGTATTTGATGAGCAAAGATGTGTGAGAACAAATGTGTGAGAAAATTATTAAAATGTTTAAAAACAATGTACCTCAAAGAAAGATTGGAAAGGATTTGTATATTTCTCCCTCTACAGTGCATAATATCAACTATTTAAGGAAACTGAAAAAGATACTGTTCAGGGTGCAACCATAAGCTGAACGCTTGTGATCTCTGATCCCTCAGATGGCACTGCATCACGAACCACCACTCAACAATAGCTGATATAACCACATGGGTGAGGGATTACTTTGGTAAACCTTTGTCAAGCACTACAATACAGAGTTACATGCACAAATGCCACTTAAAACTTTACTGTGCAAAAAAGAAGCCTTATGTTAACCATGTCCAGAAGCGGCATCAACTTCTCTGGGCTTGGAGATATCTGGGACAGACCACCACACAGTGGAATTGTGTATTGTGGTCAGATTAATCAGCATTCCAGGTCTTTTTTGTGAAAAATGGACGCCGTGTGCTCCGGACCAAAGACAAAAAGGACCATCCAGACTGTTATTAGCAACAAGTCCAAAAGCCAGGGTCTGTCATGGTATGGGATTGTGTCAGTGCCCTTGGCAAAGGTCATTTACACTTCTGTAATGGCGGCATTTATGCAGAAAAGTACATTGAGATCTTGGAGCAACATGTGCTGCCTTCAAGACGTCATCTTTTCCAGGAACGTTCATGCATTTTTCAACAAGACAATGCAAAACCACATGCTGCACACATTACAAAGGCATGGCTGAGGAAGAAGATGGTACGGGTACTAGACTGGCCTGCCTGCAGTCCTGACCTGTCCCCAACAGAGAATGTGTGGAGAATTTTGAAACTAACAATGCAACGACGACCCCGTACTGTTGCACACTTTAAGACGTGTTTGCAGGAAGAATGAGACAAAATAAAAGCTGAAACACTAAATCACTTGGTAAATGCTTTACCGTCCCAACTTTTTTTGGAATGTAATGTGGGAATAGATGTATATTAACAAATGAAATTAAGTTGAACCGACAAAACATGAAATATCTTGGGTTTATACTGTCTGCAATGAAATAAAAGTCAAAGTCAATGTAAGAAACTCTGCATTCTTTATTTATTTGAATTTTCTATACAGTCTCAACTCTTTCTGATTTGGGGTTTTATACATGGGGGTGGTTGGCCAAAGCATTACAATGGATTGGCACCAGGGAATTCCCAGTTTTTTCGATGACACTGGGGCCGCCACCACTTTAACAAGGATAAGCCAATGATTAGGACCATTCTGGCTGACTTACTATTGGTTAAACCCATGATCTGTGTGAAGAGTCGTAACAATGCATAATAACAATGCAACTGTGAATTGTGGATGTGACATTGTGAAGTCTGGCGAGATGAGGCAAAGCGTAAGTGTGATTTCTAAAGCGAGCATTTTCTTGGGATATGTCCAAGAATCATAATCAACATCCATAGAATGGGTCAGAACAAAAGCAGGCAATGAAATAGCAGGACAATGCATAATCAAAAGCAAACGTAGCAGGCACGGGTAAGACTGGGAAAACCATTAAACAAGAAACTCAGAATAAACAAGACAGTGAATACTGAAGCAGCGGCATGGTGACGCGTTTGCAGAGAACAAACACACACTTAGGGTTAAACTACAAACGCTAATCAAAAGGGAAAACAAACATCAGGTGAACACATTAGGGAGTTAGTCAGTGTGGGGAGATAAAGACGAAACAAAGCAAACTGACATGTATGATGTTGCTATGGAAACTGCAATGCCAAAAGAGTAGACTGGGACAGAAAACTGGGACAGATCAGCAGCATCTGATAGCAAGGCTGTTAATTAAGAGATCAGGTGAATCTGCAAAGTTTGCAGTCATTTTGTTCCTGCTTGGGTTCCCCTAAACCCCAGAATGCATTTCTCGGTTTGATGGTTTGTTGGTTGTGGTGCTGTGAATGCCGACTGCTGGCTGGCTTCATCAGCAACACCGGATGAACTTAACTGAGCAGATGTTAGTGTGAGAATCTTAGTTCAAACAAAGCTATAGGGTGCCCAGTTGGCGCAGCAGGATAATCTGCTAGCACGCCAGCGGATTCTGGGCTCCCGGGTTCGAATCTCGGCTCTGCTACTGGTCAGCTAAGTGCCCTCTGGCAGACATAACTGACCAATGCCTGCAGCAGACAAAATTGGCCTCCAGTCTGCTGGGTGGGAAAGACCAGACTAAGAGGTGGGACTAAGGGATGATCCTCCAGTCTGCTGGGTGGGAAAGACCAGACTAAGAGGTGGGACTAAGGGGTGATCCTCCAGTCTGCTGGGTGGGAAAGACCAAACTAAGAGGTGGGACTAAGGGGTGGGCCTCTAGTCTGCTGGGTGAAAAAGACAGACTAAGGGGTGGGACTAAGGAGTGGGCCTCTAGTCTGCTGGGTGAAAAAGACCAGACTAAGGGGTGGGAGTAAGGGGTGGGCCTCTAGTCTGCTCGGTGAGAAAGACCAGACTAAGGGGTGGGCCTCTAGTCTGCTGAGTGAGAAAGACCGGACTAAGTGGTGGGACTAATGGGTGGGCCCCCCGTCTGCTGGGTGAGAAAGACCAGACTAAGGGGTGGGAGTAAGGGGTGGGCCTCTAGTCTGCTCGGTGAGAAAGACCAGACTAAGGGGTGGGCCTCTAGTCTGCTGAGTGAGAAAGACCAGACTAAGGGGTGGGACTAAGGGGTGGGCCTCTAGTCTGCTGGGTGAAAAAGACCAGACTAAGGGGTGGGACTAAAGGGTGGGCCTCCGGTCCGCTGGGTAAGAAAGACCAGACTAAGGGGTGGGACTAAGGGGTGGGACTAAGGGGTGGGCCTCTAGTCTGCTGTGTGAAAAAGACCAGACTAAGGGGTGGGACTAAGAGGTGGGCCTCTAGTCTGCTGGGTGAGAAAGACCAGACTAAGGGGTGGGACTAAGGGGTGGGCCTCTAGTCTGCTGGATGAAAAAGACCAGACTAAGGGGTGGGACTAAGGGGTGGGCCTCCAGTCTGCTGGGTGGGAAAGACCAGGCTAAGAGGTGGGACTAAGGGGTGATCCTCCAGTCTGCTGGGTGGGAAAGACCAAACTAAGAGGTGGGACTAAGGGGTGATCCTCCAGTCTGCTGGGTGGGAAAGACCAGACTAAGAGGTGGGACTAAGGGGTGATCCTCCAGTCTGCTGTGTGGGAAAGACCAGACTAAGAGGTGGGACTAAGGGGTGATCCTCCAGTCTGCTGGGTGGGAAAGACCAAACTAACAGGTGGGACTAAGGGGTGATCCTCCAGTCTGCTGGGTGGGAAAGACCAGACTAAGAGGTGGGACTAAGGGGTGATCCTCCAGTCTGCTGTGTGGGAAAGACCAGACTAAGAGGTGGGACTAAGGGGTGATCCTCCAGTCTGCTGGGTGGGAAAGACCAGACTAAGAGGTGAGACTAAGGGGTGGGCCTCTAGTCTGCTGGGTGAGAAAGACCAGGCTAAGGGGTGGGACAAAGGTGTGGGGCTAAGGGGTGGGGCTAAGGGGTGGGCCTCTTGTCTGCTGGGTGAGAAATACCAAACTAAGGGGGGAATAAGAAGGGATCGGTGTTTGATAGGTGGTGGTGTGTTAGTGTGTGTTGTGCTGGTATGAGCGGATCAGACACAGCAACGCTCATGGAGTTGTTAAACACCTCACTGTCACTGCTGGACTGAGAATAGTCCACCAACCAAAAACATCCAGCCAACAGCACCCTGGGGGCAGCGTCCTGTGACCACTGATGAAAGTCTAGAAGATGACCAACTCAAACAGCAGCAACAGATGAGCGATCGTCTCTGACTTTACATCTACAAGGTGGACCAACTAGGCAGGAGTGTCTAATAAAGTGGACAGTGAGTGGACACGGTATTTAAAAACTCCAGCAGCGCTGCTGTGTCTGATCCACTCATACCAGCACAACACACACTAACACACCACCACCATGTCAATGTCACTGCAGTGCTGAGAATCATCCACAACAGGGTGATAACAGGCTAAAAAGGTATGTAGAGAAACAGATGGACTACAGTCAGTAATTGTAGAACTACAAAGTGCTTCTATATGGTAAGTGGAGCTGATAAAATGGACAGTGAGTGTTGAAACAAGAGGTGGTTTTAATGTTATGGCTGATCGGTGTATGCAGTTCCAACGGGACCATGGAACGCATTAACAGGTTTCCCATACATCCTTATAGGAAAAAAAAAATACCTTGAAACTCAACGCCTTTTAAACTCAACGCCACTCCCAAAACCAACTGACGTCGAGTTTCAAGTACAAGTCATATTCTGCCAAAGGGACCATTATCACGTATAGAGAGTCATGCACTGCTCTCTATTAGGGCGCATTCACATGAAAAGCAGCAAAACCACTTTTGCGCCGGCTGTGCCATTGTTTCCTGACTTTTGCCCACATTTTCTGAGCTTGCCGCGGTGCTCAAAGTTTACCTGATTGAACTTTGACCCAGTTTGCCGCTGACCTTTTTAAATCGCCTCCAATAAGACGAACTGTTTGATATGACGTAGTGAAAGCGACTCAATCAGCACAAACAATGCCTAACATGAACAAAGCTTAACGTGACTTATTGTACTAAAACAACGACCAATGAATTTTATCAGTGGAGAGAACTTATGAGCAGTAATAACGAAGATAAGCTTAGTTTTCCTGAGTCATTCTTTTAGTACATTAAACCACGTTAATCTTTTAACATAAGAAGTCACAACTGCAGCAGCAAAAAGGAATCCCTCTGGTCCTTACTTTTTGTTACAGTTTACATTCCTTTCATACACCTGTTTGCAATTGGCGTGGCGAAAAACACCTAAACACAAAAATTAAAATGGGTGTCCATATACTTTAGCTCAGTGTATGTGTTAATCATGAGCCTCAGAACAACCTCAAGTCATTATTTTCTTACTGAATGGGTGATGATAATGTACCCTGTTTAAATCTCCCAGCTTGTGTGTTGTGCTCCTGCTGTGACTATAGAATGTCGTCTATCCAAAATTCTATTTCTCCTTAAGTGACATTGTGTGAGATCATCACAAATAGAAAAAACATCCAAGCAAATCTCATTTCCAAGATGAGGGATTTCTGGTGTGCAAGAATGATCTGGTAGGACTGGATCAGAATGAAAGTTCTGAGAAAATCGACAACCTCTAATCACTCAGCCTTGCTTTAACCACAAAAGCAAGCTGGAGTTCCACATTCTGTTGATTTTCCTCTCAGTTTGTCAGTGCTGGGTTTGACATGTGCACCCATGTGGGCAGCCTGACGGAAAAATATAGTTTGACGAAACCAGTAAAAAGCACTACAGTGTGATAAAGTGCTAAATGTAAAGTATAGTGGAGGAAGGATAATGGTCTAAAGCTGTTTCACATGGTTCTAAGAAATTTTAATGCTATTTAGAGAAAACCCTTCCTGTTTCAGCATGACAATGTCCAGCAGACAGCGCAGTGTCCACAAGTTTAACGATCAATAATACGAATCGAAGCCGCCCAGGTGGCACAGCAGGATATTCCGCTAGCACACCAGCGCTGGGATTCTGAACTCCCCAGAGTTCGAATTTCAGCTATGCTATGAGTTGGCACCCACTAGCAGGCACAATTGGCAAGTGCCTGCAGCAGACAAAATTGGCCTCAAGTCTGCTGGGTGGGTCGTCGGTTTGAAACTCAGCTCAGGGCTGGGCAGCTATATGAACAACAACAGACCACTGAAGTCGTGTCGTCAGTGGCGCCATGTTGTTATGCCCATATTTGGTTAATATTTTTAGTAGCTAGCTACGTACATTAAAGTAGAAAGCAATGATGGTTGGGTGTTACGCCTTTGGTTGTACTCAACAAAAGCGGGCTGCTCATTCCGTCAATTCGATCGGTGTAGTTCAGTGACGTCTAATTAATGCGCAGTAGCATTAGCTTTCGTGTAGCATTATTAGTATTATGACCCTTTAACAACCTTGTAATTCAGAGGATCCAGTGATGTACAGGAGAAAAATGTACATAGGACAAACAGTATAGGGTTTTGAACATGTTTATTTAGCACAGGATGCGTTAGAACCGATTTTTTGAAAACCCCGTTCATTTTTCCAATAGGAAATCGGGCTTAGACCTGGGTCTCCAAATATGGGGGGCATAAGGAGAACTACAGAATGACGCAGGACTTCAGTGGTCTATTGGCTTGTTGTTCATACAGGGAGGGAATAGCCAGATAGGGACACCTCTTAACTGATGCAATTACGACCTCCGCTGGCTGATTGATGGCGTCTGCACAGAGTTGAGGGATAATGCGTCGTTCAGGGTGTGGCTCTTCGTACACAAAGCTGATCCGCATATGAACTCGCTTCATGCAGGTGAAAAGATGCAGTCAGCTACTGCACATGTGTCGGAGGGGGAGTGTGTCAATTCGCTCTCCTCAATCGGGGTGGGGGTCAGCACCAGCAAAGAAGAAAATTGGGTAAAAATTGGATGCGCTAAAAATCGGGAAAAAAGGGGAAAAAGTCTGCCATGTGGGAAAAGACCGGACTAATAAGTGGTGGGGTTATCAACGCTGTGTAAGGACCTTGGTTGCCCAGGGCGCCTGTGCAGAAGTGGAGGAGTGCAGGTGCGTGGCTCTCCAGGCTCAAAACTGACCTCATGTGCAAATCCACAATAGTATGGGAGAACGCCTGTGGGAATTTGTGTCCATAGTCTGACACTATTGTTGAGTAAAGCAATCGGCCAGCCCCATGATTGACTATATCTGATAGGAGGTAGCCATGCAGGAAGAGTTGCACTGGATCGGCGCCCTGTCTAGGGTGTCAAGGGTGTTCCTGCCCAGGGCCTGCAACCCTGACCAGGATAAAGCAAAAAATGAAATAAAATGAAAAGCAATAAAAATGCATAAATAAAATATTTGAACTTCTATGCGACTTAAAAAACACTTTGATCCTCCTCTAATAGACACACATTTCTACATTTATATTTAGTGAGTTTCATTTGTGCAGTATTTATAGCCTTACAAAGATTGAAAATTAATTGCATCTATAAGTGGATTAGTATTTTTAGACTAAATGTTATTAATTTTATTCAAATGCACTGTCGGCGGCATTACTTAATATGGAAATGCACTCCATTTAAAATACAGTAAATGGATGGCCTAAACAATGTTGTTACAATGCTGTAAACAAATACCCATATTACCCCACCCCACTCCTTTATTTATTCATGTTTATGGTTTTTTACCACTGCTTAATCCTGTTCATAGTCACGGTGGCTCTGTCTTTCCCAGAATGACTGGGCACTATGCAGTATCACACCCTAGACAAGATGCCAATTCTACAGTTGTAGGGCCTCAGCCACCCCCACCTTATGTCTGCATGCCGAAGACACAGTTGAACCCACAGCTGAACCCACAGCTGAACCCTGAACCCTGGATCCCAGCAGTAGTGGGTTAGTGTAATTTACCCCTGCACCACTTGAGCACCCATGTATGATATTAATTAAAGAAAATGAGCCGCTCAGGTGGCGCAGCGGTAAAAACACACGCTGCTACCAGGGCTGGATTCTGAGTACCTCGTATCAAATCCAGCTCTGCTTCACCGGTTCAAGGCTGGGCGGCTGTATGAGCAACGATTGGCCGGTTGCTCAGTTGGGGGGTGGGACAAAGAACCGGATGTGGGTCTCTCTCTGTCAGAATGCGATTACGACCTCTGCCGGCTGATTAGAGGCGCCTGCACAAGAGATGAGGAAGAGTGCCCTTAGGGTGTGTCTCTCCGCATGCAACGCTAGGTGGCGCGAAATTCATCAATGTGTGGGTGGCAAAAAAGCATCCGGCTGCTGCTCATGTTTCGGAGTGGATATGGGTAAGCTTCGATCTCCTCGGTCAGGGCAGGGTTCGGCATAGACAGAGAGGAAGCACGATGCAAACTGAACAATTGGATGCGCTAAAGGGGAAGAAAAAGGGGGGGAAATTTTTTAAAAAGAAAAAAGAAAAGAAAAAAACAATGCTATGCTTCCAATTTTGTGGCGACAGTTTGAGAGAGACTGACTGGAACGACATGACATGACATACACAGAGCCCTAACCTTAAATCTATTGGACAGCTTTGGGATGAAAAGCAACATCAGTTTGAACGCAAGCCAGGCCATTTCGTTTAACATTAGTGTCAGACTGTAGGCACAAAAACTCAAAAATCTTGAAAAAAGCCCTTCCAGATAAGTGTAGGCTGTTTTAGCTAGTAGGTAGACAACTGCATGTTAATGGCAATGGTTTTGAAATGAGATGTCAAGCAATATTATTGTCGTGTCCACATACTTTTTGTCATATAGTATACTTTACTGAAGACCAATTTAAAATATTTAAACTCATAATCAACCACGTACTGAGCAAGTCCGACCTGCTTGACTTTCAAGATCCAAAAGGTTTGAGTACGTACCCCCATTAGACACAGCCACATACAACCACTAGAGGTCAAAACCCAAAATCCCAGCAGTTGTGGGCTACTGGAATTTAAGGTTGCACCACCCGAGTGCCTACAAAGAACTGTGTGTTCCAAGAAAAACATGTCACAAAAAAACAAAGTTGCAAAAATCAGTAAAATTTTAAAACTGGCATGACATGCACAGTGAGAATGCCAAGACTGCTCTGACCCATCGAGGCAAGGACTTCACGGGACCTCTGAGGTGTGCTGTGGAATCTGGAACCAAGACATGAGCAGTTAAACCTTTAAGCCTGTAAGTTGCAAGGTGGGTCCTCCAAGGATCGAACTAATTTGTCCAGCACATCCCACAGATGCTTAATCGGATTGAGATCTGGGGAATATTGAGGACAAATTAACGCCTTGAGCACGGTGCATAATCCTGCTGAAAAAGGCCCACTAGCATCACCATAAGGGGGTATAATGAATCCTGGCGTCAGGTATATTCCAAGTAAGCAACATTCATTCTGTCCACATGATGTAAGAAAACCTGATTCATTAGACCACAACAACTTCTTTCACCTTCTGTGCCATCCAAGCACCATCATCGTTCCTACAAATCTATTTAAGCTTTGACCTCCAGTGTACATCCCCACTATGTGCATGTGCCTCCAGTCTAAATATCCATATTATCTAATAAATCCTTTTAATAATTGCACCATTAATTATCTTATTTATGCATAGTTTTGTTCCTACTATCCATCAATTTATTTATCTATTCAACAAATGGTTCATTCAACAGGCAGTGGCAGCTCAGCAGTTTAGATAGTGGGCTAGTAAACAGAAGGTTGCTGGTTCAAACCCCATATCTGCCAGGTTGCCACCGTTGGGCCCTTGAGCAAGGCCCTTAATTTTCAATCGCTTGCAATGAATGTAAGTCGCTTTAAATAAAAAATCTATCTGTTCATTTATCAATCCATTCACACTCCATCCAATCCAGTAATCCATCTATTACTGGATTCAGTCCATTCATTTACCATTGTTTCATTAATTCATCCATTAATTCATCCATTCATTCCATTCATTCATTAATTATCCATGGTTGTTCATTTTCCACTCATACTGCCACTATTTTTTACCCAGAAATTTAGATTTATTTAAGGCATTGGGCAGTTCAGAAAATTTTCAGACCTCTTGGCTTTTGCACACTTAGTATTGAGGATTTGAATTAAATATAGGGTGTGTTCGAAAACTTAGTGAGCTTTCTTGCTGTCTTACTGTCTACATAGGCAGCTGCCTAACTAGAGAGGATTCTAATACGTCATCGACTTGTAAGGCAGGTTATTCGAACACACTACTTAGACAGTGATTCCATCAGTTTTCACTTACTAAGCTAACACAGTTAGCCTCATGCGCTAGCATTGTTGTTCCGCCCTGAATGCTGGGATTGCCTTCACCTCATTATTCTGTCAAAATACCGTTCAGATTTAAGGTGCCTCAGTAGACAGCATTTTAAGGCATCTAAGAATTCGAACAGCCTCTTCCTGGGAGCGCCCGTAAAGAGCTCACTAGGTTTTCGAACACACCCACTATTGCAGTTTTACCCATCAAACTATACTTAATAGGGATGTCCCGATCAAGTTTTTTTGTTCCTGATCCCGATCCGAGTCATCAATTTTGAGCGTCTTCCGATATCGAGTATCAAACCGCTACTTCTATTTTCTAGATATTGTCTAGATAAGAACTAGATAATACTGTATAAGTATAATAAATACATTACAGTTATTCAAATTAATCCAATGTATATGTTTAACAACTGAATAGCTCTGCAGTGCTTTAGGAAAAAATTGCCTGCGTCCAAGCTATTGCTTAATGTTCTTTTATTTTTACAAAATAAAAGTACGCTTGCATTGCAGACATTACACTTCGCTGTTGGACTTGTTTCGCTTTCCAATTTAAAGTATTTCCACACAGCAGACATTATAGCCACGTCCTGCCACAAACTGTGCTCTTCGTTTAAGACACCTGTGTGACCGCTGACGTAAAACAAAGGATCGGGCTTAAGTTCATGTTCAGTAAAGCCGATACCGATCAGTTAAAAAATGCCTTGATCGGCCCGATTCCGATCTTTGAGATCGGATCGGGACATCCCTAATACTTAATCAAGTAAAGATGAAGTGAAGACATATGAGGGATCTTCAAAAAGTTTCTGCACTTTTATATTGTCATTGGAAACTGTTAGGGCGGGAATTGGTCGTGTCTGAGAGACTGAGAGAGAGCTTATAGTCCGGATTTAGCGCTATCTGATTTTCACCTTTTTGGACAGTTTAAAGAAGCTTTAAGGAGAAGAAGATTTTCATGTGATGATAATGTGAAAGAAGTGGTGCCTCAGTGGCTACACACTCAACCAAAAACATTTTTTGCTGATGGCATTAAAAAGTTGGTACGACGCTGGGAAAAATGCATCAGAAAGTGACTATGTAGAAAAGTAATGTATATTGTTTTTGAAATTTTTAAGTAAAGTTAAAAAGAAAAATTTTATTAGAGTAAAAAAAAAAAAGTGCAGAAACTTACCCTTATATTTGATGTGTTTAAAGTTCATTAAAAATTTAATATTTAGTTTCCAAAAGTATTCAGACACGTTGCTAGAGCACTCCAAACTGTGCTCAGGAGTGCTAATAGTTAAACTAAAACATGTGATGTCATCAAAAAGATAACCTTTCGAACTATAAAGCAGCAAAAGGTTAAACATGATGAATTCTTTAACTGATGTATTGGATCTCCTGTCAGAAACCTGGCAGCATTACCAGACGATGAAAAGTCTGAAGGTCCTGCCAAAGCTCTGGCACTCAGCCTAAGAGCTTCAGCGTCTTCTTTTCTTCACATCCATCCATTCATTCATTCCTGCTTTCTTTCCCCTTCTACCAGACCAGGTCATTTGTCTTCTCTAACTTTCATTCAGGACGAAATGTGATCGGACTTTTTCGTGCACCTTAAAGAGTCCTTTGCATTTTTCACTTCCATCAGCAGTGTTATCCTGATCAGGGACACGGTGGGTCTGGTTCCATTGTGAGAGAAAAAAAACATCCTGGACAGAGCACCAACATATTACCTGATTTTAGGCAAGAGAGACACAGCCAATCATGTCTGTGTAGACACTGGTCAGGCCATAGCATCCCTGAGATTCAAATCTGGATCCTGGCAGTAAATGGTTAGCGAAATAAGCGCAAGGCCACCCGAGCGCATTTCACCTTAAGAGTTTCAGGTATTTTTAGCATGAGTGAGCATGATGTGTGGTGCGGGTGAGAGGAAGTCATGGATAGATTAGTGGATATTGATCCAGACTTTGATGAACGCAGAGCGGAACTGATCGGCATTTCGAGCTCTATCAGTTCACAGCGAGCTGACAGAAACACGTATGCCGTCTCTGGTTTTCCTCGTCTGCCACCCTCACTCTGTCTGCCTCGTCTGATCGCCATTCACTAAATCTGCTGTGACATCTGCATATGAACAGCCGACTCATCTGTCATTCAGCACGTGCGTCGCAATGGAAATATATTTAAATCCTTCTCTACATCTCACTCTCTGATTGCACATCAAATATCAAAAAGTTTTCCAGTGCAATCAGTCAAAGTCCTCCAACTATTAAATAAAAAACTCAGATTGACAGAGCATTGATATTTTAAAGGAAACTAGGGCTGGGCGATCTTTGATTCCTCATACTGTATGGATTTTTCTAATACCGCCATACCGTAACATAGTTAATACAACAGCTGTAAACTTGAGTAGGCAGCAAATCATATAATATTGTTCGCAGCTAAAAGCGATATAGAGCGCCGTGCAGATTAGACACAGCTCAGATGAGAGTTTTCTCAATATGGTGAAAAAACAATAAACAAAAACAGGTGAAGGATAAAGAAAGGAAGACCAAATATGCACCGGAAGAATCTGCCAAAGAAATAAGGTGTGTCAGCAGTTTAGAACTAGAGTTTCGACTAAAACACTATATACTGTACAACTGTCGAGCCACGACTGTTGCAAACAACGACATTACGAATGCAGTAACAATCCACATATGCAAGAACATGATTCCTCTATAGACAGTCGAGAAAGAAGCTTTCAGAGCAATAATTAAAACAGTGGATTTTAGGTATGTCTTACAGGGCGAAAATACTTCATGTAAGTCGTTATTTCAGTGTTATTTAAGGGTAATTGTATAATACTTAAATATTAAATAAACAATAAAAACTGTATTTGTTGCAACTGTTTCACACGTACGTCATTTTGTGGGACCAAGCAAAGCTTATAGTACTCAAAACCATTACATACATGGTGAAATTAAAATGCTTTATATTCTATGTACTTCAAGTAGAATCAAACACAGACATTTACACTGATCAGCCATAACATTAAAACCACCCCCTTGTTTCTACACTCACTGTCCATTTTATCAGCTCCACTTACCATATAGAAGCACTTTGTAGTTTTACAATTACTGACTGTAGTCCATCTGTTTCTCTACATACCTTTTTAACCTGCTTTCACCCTGTTCTTCAATGGTCAGGACTCCTACAGGACCACCACAGAGCAGCATGGGCTCTTTGACTGGCCTGCAATTACATAATAATTAGGGCGGCACGGTGGCTCAGTGGGTAGCACTGTCGTCTCACAGCAAGAAGGTCCTGGGTTCGATCCCCAGGCGGGGCGGTCCGGGTCCTTTGTGGAGTTTGCATGTTCTCCCCGTGTCCGCGTGGGTTTCCTCCGGGTGCCCCGGTTTCCTCCCACAGACCAAAGACATGCAAGTGAGGTGAATTGGAGACACTAAATTGTCCATGACTATGTTCGATATAACCGTGTGAACTGATGAACCTTGTGTAATGAGTAACTACCGTTCCTGTCATGATTGTAACCAAAGTGTAAAACATGACGTTAAAATCCTAATAAACAAACAAACAAACATAATAATTAGGGGTGCCAGGGTCTCATGCTACTCTTTGCAAAACTGACATTTTACTCTGAATGATTTCACATTTAAACTACATTTTCTGTTTTTTACCTTGAGGTGGTTCTGGCGGAAACCTGTTTACCTACCTGAGGTTGAAGCCTGCAGGTCAAGACTGCTGTGCCAACAATGCTGCTCCTGCTAGATGTGACGGACACCTGGCGTGAAGCATCGAAAATGTCCAGAACACACTACTGACTTTATGACAGACTGGACTGAATAATAAAAAACTCCAATTGCTTGTTTATTCTTTTCTTTATACAAATAAAGAAATACACAGAAGAGTTTGATGCACTGTGTTTTGTGACACACTTCACCACATTGAGCCACAGTAGCTCTTCTATACTGGATGCCACAGCCTTAATGTCCTGTCTTGGTTGCCTAAAAAACCTGTCCTTCCATGAACCACTGTCGATGGTCCTTGCTGTTCCAGATACTTCAACCCAGTTGCCTGGCCAAAATGATTTAGCCCTTATCAAAGGCACTCTGGTCTTTATGCTGATCATATCTGCTGCATTCAAGACATGAACTATGAGTACCTACCATCAGCCGAACATTTAGTATCTCTGACCATGATCTGAATAATTGTTACGCAATATTCATTGGCATGAATGTTTTTGTGGGGTGGTACTAATATTTTGCCTCATCTGTATACCTATCTTCTACACCAGTATGCAAACACACATTCCTAAAATAGTCTAGATTCTTATTGAATTATTTCCTTTTCATTTTAGCGTTGGCTTCTGTGCTCAGCCTCTCATAAACTCGGTTTTAGTAAAACGTGCAGGTTGTTGATGCTTGATTTAATGTCTACTAGCTCATCGTGCACAGTCAAGCTGAATCCAGCAGAGCAGCCATATACACCAAACTAATCACACGCTTCATGCATTCTGTTATCTACTGACAACAGCACTCCCTCCTCTACACACACACACACACACACACACAAACAAATAAAACCTACACAGACAAAAGTTTTCACAAAAAATATCACTTTGTCTGCAAAAATGAACACCCCTGTGTTTGGTCATGCATCCAGCTAGCAGTCTAGACCCCCACTGGCAGTAGAATGGGTTGTAAACACATTCTTCTTCTTCTTCCCGGCCTTCGTGATCATTGATGATCCATGGCGACACGGTGGATAGTAGCTCTGTACATCCTTCTGTCTTCAGCCATTTTGATTAACGTTGATATTGTAGTGTTCATTGTCTCTGTGATGTTGTCAATCCATCGTGTTGCAGGTCTTCCACATCCGCGTTTTCCACTAACTTTGCCGAGCATTATATCTTTCTCCAGTGTTTGGTGTCTAGCAATATGTCCAAAGTAAGATAGTCGTATCTTTGCTACTTTTGCTCATAATCTCATTTCGGGTTTAATTTCGTCCAGTATCGATTGATTAATTCTCCTGGCTGTCCCTGGCACTCGGAGAATCCTTCTCCAACACCACATCTCAAAACTGTCTATCTTCTTCCAATCAGTCTTCTTGATTGTCCAGCTTTCACATCCATATATCATAGTTGGAAGCACCAGACAGTTTACTAGTCGTACCTTGGTTCTAAGTCTGATGTCTTTGCATTTCCATACTTTGTCCATATCTTTGTGCTGTCTTGCCTATAGCGATTCTTCATCTGATTTCTTCTGTATTCGAGGTCTTGTTGTTTACGATTGATCCGAGCAAGGTGAAATCATTGACTATTTCAATGGTTTCCCCATCTATCTCAAATTCATCCCTGCTGTTTTTGGCCAGTATTTTTGTCTTCTTCATATTTAGTGTCAGGCCCATTTCCACATACTGACTGTCAAAGTGGCACCGTCATGACATGCCACCCTTACACGAAGTCAATCAAAAAAATTTTTTTGCTAGAACCATTGCTTTTACTGTGAAGTGGCAACACCTACGAGCATCAAGATCATCAAAGCATAACCTTTTACAGGATATCATTATTCCAAAAAGTGATTCAAAAGCCTTTCCAGCAGAATAATCCACTAGCCCACCAGCACCGAGATTCTGAGCTCCCGGGTTCAAATCTCAGCTCTGCTACCGGTTGGCTGGGCGTCCTCTAGCAGGCATAATTGGCTAATCCCTGCAGCAGGCAAAATTGGCCTCCAGTCTGATGTGAGGGAAAGACCGGACTAAGGGGTGGGGTTATCAATGCTGTGCAAGGACCTTGGTTGCCCAGGGCGCCTGTACAGAAAGTTAGGAGTGCAGAGATCGGGGCGTGGCTAATGCCTGCAGCAGACAAAATTGGCCTTCAGTCTGATGGGTGGGAAAAACTGAACTAAGGGGTGGGGTTATCAACACTGTTTAAGGACCTTGGTTGCCCAGGGTGTATGTATAGAAAGACATCGGGGCGTGGCTCTGCGCACGTGAAGCCGACCTCACGCTTAAATCCACCGAAAGAATGGGAAAATAAAAAGGGATTGGTGGACTGCGTACACATCAAAGGGAGTGTATGTCAGGCAAACATAATCCCTCCTTGGACGCCATTAGGGTCCCCAGCAGCGGATTGGCTATGCTAAATTGGGAGAAAAAAGGGGAAAAATGCATAAAAAAGGCTTTTCCAAGTTGTGATGTAAAACACCTAGAAGCAAAAAGGTTTCTGCTGTTCATTTGAAGCTACATGACTTAGATTTTCATGACTGAACAGCCACAAGCCTAAGATCACCATGTGCAATGCTAAAAGTTTGGGTAGTATTGTGTTACGGTTCATCAGTTCACAAGTTTATATTGAACACAGTCATGGACAATTTTGTATCTCCAATTCACCTCACTTGCATGTCTTTGGACTGTGGGAGGAAACCGGAGCACCCGGAGTAAACCCATGCAGACACGGGGAGAACATGCAAAATCCACACAGATAGAACCCGGACCGCCCCACCCGGGGATCGAACTCAGGACCTTCATGCTGTGAGGCGACAGTGCTACCCACTTAGCCACCGTGCCGCCCACAACACTGAACTGTGTAGTAGTTCAAAATCAAATGTATCTGGGGTTGGCAGATGCCAAAAAATGCAAACTGCACAATTGTTGACAAACAACAGTCAATGTTCGATTAAAAAGGGCAACATTTGCAAGGCTTCTATAATGGTATGGGGTTTGTTTGGTTTGGACCCCTGGTACGTCTACAAACATACTAATGGGGTTGGCCTCTTTCAAACTATTGCCAAATCCACTCAGATCCATGTATTTTTCTCTTTCATTTTACGCTGCACATCAGCGCACAAACAACTCTGATCACTCGCAACTTGTTGATGTGCATTTTTGGACGTGGTATCATTAAACTCCTCTTCACTTTTCGTGTTTGTTTTCATGACAAAACGGAGTTTGGAAGATTAGAGGAGCTCGCCTGTGATTCCAGTTAGTGATAGATCGTGTAGTGTGAAACCCCCTATCGCCGATCAGTCGTGTAGTGTGAAAACCACGACTTGAAAGACTCCTGATTACAAGAGATCCAGTTGTGTAGTGTGAACTGTACAGCGACCTGACGACTTGGAAAGTCGTGTAGTGTGAACCTGGCATTACAGAATATTTCCGCAAGCTTGTGGAGTCTTCCAGAAGTTGGACAATAGGTTAAAGGCTAAAGCTTGCAAAGCCATGTCAGTCATGTAATGAATTGGCATAACCATGCTGTTTCAGTCATGGACCTTTCCCAGACTGTTGCCAGAAAGTTAGAAAAACAAAATGTATTTTTTGGAATTGATTTTATACACCTGTTAGAAAAGGTGTTTACATGTTTTTGGTCACATTGCAAAAGTTGTAGCTTAGTGGTTAAGGTACTGGACTAGTAATCAAAAGGTTGCTGGTTCAAGCCCCACCACTGCCACGTTGTCACTGTTGGGCCCTTGAGCAAGGCCCTTATCCCTCAATTGCTTAGACAATATACTGTCACAGTACTGTAAGTCGCTTTGGATAAAAGTGTCTGCTAAATGCAGAAAATGTAAATCTAATCACTAATGTGGGGGAAGGGGGGTATTTTTCCAGGGGTGTTCACTGCCTACAAAATATTTCTGCAAGTTTGTGAGGTCCATGCCCTATATTTCTGCAGTCCTATGCTCCCGTGAGGGAACCTACGTACCCAAGTATCAGACTGGTGTACCAGTTTTCTGGCACTTTAGTGTGCATCACTAGAACGTCTTTACATATCATAAATGATATGCTGTGTTCCTGTGGACAAAACGAGGTCCATAAAGACATAGTTTAATACGTGTGGTTCAGAGCAACTTCAACAGTCTGCACAGAGAACAAAAATGATGAATTGGAAGCTAGATTGCAGGTCATCTAGTCTAATGTCAGTACATGAGGTCACAATGCTATTTTTTTGACTGAATGGACATAGATTCCCACAGAAACACTCCAGAGGCTTGTGGAAAGCCTTCCCAAAAATTTAATGGCTGTTAACGCTGCACTTGATTGGCCGTATGTATGAATAAAATGTAAAATATGCATGCTTCCACATAGATATTTTGGGTTCACCTGACTGCTTGTGCAATTATTGATAACGTAAGGTTTTACATGGGTATAAATATGAGGTAAAACAGAGGCCAACTTTCTTTAGTCACTTATCAAAAAAGGAAGAAAAAAAAAAAAGAATACACCAATGAAACAAAAAGTTAATTATAAGAGCTACAACTGCACAACCAGAGCAAGAATAAAGCTCCTCAGCATGCTCAGTGAGGAGGATTGTAAGTGGAGCAAAAATCTATTAAGCATCTTAATATCTTAATTCATTCTTTATTTACTGAAACTATTTAATATTGTTCTAAATTGACTCTGCAGTGTCTATGTAGTTGCTGGTTAATACAGCTTAGAGCTGGGCGGTATGACAGTACATTCGGTATCCTCGTAAAGTATGGATTTTTCATATACCGCCATACCGTAGCACAGTTAATACAACAGCTGTAAGCTTCAATAGGCAGAAAATTATATAATATTGTTCGCCGCTAAAAGCGCTATGTAGTGTTGTGCAGACCGGTGTACAGCTCACTTGTTAACCAGGTAGCGTTAGCATAACAGATGAAAGAGGTTTTCTTGATATGGTGGAAAAAATAAACAAAAACAGCAAAGAAATGATCAGTGTTGGCAGTTTAGTTTAGTTGGCTGTTGTTCAATGGTCAGGACCCCCACAGGACCACCACAGAAGCAGGTATTATTTGGGTGGTGGATCATTCTCAGCACAGCAGTGACACTGACATGGTGGTTGTGTGATAGTGTGTGTCGTGCTGGTATGAGTGGATAAGAAACAGCAGCGCTGATGGAATTTTTAAACACCTCACAGTCACTAGCAACCAAGAAACAAATGGACTACAGTCAGTAATTGTAGAACTACAGAGTGCTTCTATATGGTACGTGGAGCTGATAAAATGGACAGTGAGTGTAGAAACAAGGAGGTGGTTTTAATGTTATGGCTAATCAGTGTACATCAGTATAACGGTATAACTATGCACTGGTGAATAGGAGACTGCCAACGTCGTTTTATTAGTTTAAGGGAGAGCTAGCACCCAGGTGGCACAGCGGGATATTCCGCTAGCACACCAGCACCAAGATTCTGAACTCCTCGGGTCAAAACTTGGTGTTGCCACCGGTCGGCTGGGCGCCATCTGGCAGGCATAATTGTCAGTGCCTGCAGTAGATACTAACTGGTCACCGTATCTGCAGGGTGGGGACCGGACTATGTGTGGGTCGGTGGGTCTTCATACGCTGTGTAAAAACCCTGATTGGCTTTTACACTCTCCTCGGATGCAATTGGGTATCCCTCAGCAGCGGAAGACAAAATTGAATGCGCTAAATCGGTAGAAAAATAGGGAGAAAATGCATAAAAAAAAGGGAGAGCAGGCCGCTCAGGTGCCGCAGCGGTAAAAACACGCGCTGCAACCAGAGCTGGATGTCGAAAGAGCGTCGTTTCGAATCCAGCTCTGCCTTCACCGGTCGAAAGGCTGGGCGGCTATATGAACAACAAATTGGCCTGTTGTTCAGGTGGGGGGGCGGGACTTTAGACCGGAGGGGATACTCTCTCAGGAATGGGGCGGTGGCGCCCTCTGCTGGCTGGTTGGGGGCGCCTGCATGGAGACGGGAGGGGGTGTGGCGGAGTGTGTGATCCTCCGTGCACAGTACTCTGACGCGCTCCACTCGTCAAGTGTGGGTGATAAGACGGTATAATGAGAGATTGACTGATGGGATGAAAATTGGACGCGCTAAATTATTTAAAAAAATAAAAATAAATTTAAAAAAATCATACAGCTTGAAAATAATGCAATATTCCGGCTTGTTTGATTATTTAGTTTCTATTAAGAGTTTATTACACACACATTTCCCTGGCTTAAGAAGTATCCAGTCATCCCTGTTTACTTGTATCTCTTTTTTCCAGCCTTTAATCCACATAATTTGTCTTGTTGGAGATCAAGGATGAGAGTGGTGTTTGACTTTAAAAAAATAAAAGTGTAAACAAGCACTGGAAAGCCCTGCACTATTGATTTTACAATTTATTTTTGTGTGTCTTCTTTATCTGTCTGCTTTTATACCTCAGTGAAAAGAAACCACAACATATAAAGAGAAAGGAAAGTTCTCACCAAGCTGCTTTTTAACTGTCTGTCTCAAATCACAGCCTTTCAACTTCATTTACATTTCATTAACGCCACAGAAACGTGCGCACACACACACACACACACACACACACACACACACACACACACACACACACACAGAGAGAGACACACACACCTTGCAATGTTAAGCTCAATTAAACTTTGACTGACACGTACACGAGCACTTGATTACACCCTGACATACGCCATTGCACTTCTGAAAACCCAATTATGGTTCACATTTGAAGTTGGACTAGTGGAAATACATACTTGTGCAGGCACAGCCTAGCAAATATCACCTTGCTGACTCGTTTGTTAATGGACAGCAAGGTAAAAGAAATGAAGGGATCCGCTGTTTTAATGATTTTACAAGGACAAATAGTACAACTCTTTATAGGTCTTTTAGTATGGTACAGACCTGTCCATGAAATGTTACGGTTCAAAGCAAAGATCTGGAGCACTGAAGAAACATAAAAGACCACCTCAGGGAGCTCGGGTGGCACAGTGGTCTAACGTGCTAGTGTTCGAACTCATGTGTTTGAATCTCAGCAGAGCCACCGTGGTTGAGGGAGGGGAGGTCGGACGGGGATATGCGATATTCAGGACTGGTCCGGGTGCACGGCTAGCACGGCTCTCTGTACACGATACAGCTCTGTGTGGGAACTTGACCCTGGCAGGTGATAAGAAGCGGACGCAGATTGGACAAGAAGGCACTTAATTCACAGCTGTGAAAATCCCATTTTAATATGCGAACTTTAAGGTTTGTGATTAGCGATTTAACAATTTTCATTCGCATAGCATTCTGTCTCACGTTTACTGGTTAATCTGCACTATGAGGCGGTCCTAGCAATTCTACGGCAATTCAGTTAGCAATCACTTAGTCAAAATGTCCAAGATGTCAAAGTGTAAAGCAGCTAAAAACACGACTCAAGTAACTGAGTTTGGAAAACTCCCAACCAATTCTGTGGACACAGAGGGGAGTGTCAAAACACGGATGAGTCTCGCACCATCACTGAATGCTTTAGGTTTACATTAAACTATTATGGTAGGCTGTGCTGTATATTGTATCTTCCAATTATTCTATCATTTAATATATGAGTGTAATTTATTATGAGTGAAATTTGAAGCACATTCTCCTGTGAATTTAGGAGAGCCCTATACATGACTCAATTAATTTGGATAATAAAAGGCAAAAGTCCAAGTTTGTCTTTCACCAATAAAACAACCCAAAGCACACAACCATGGTAATACTGTACCAGATTTAAATAATAACATTTATGCATTGATTTTAAACTTATCAAACATATATAGCAAGATCTCAACATTTTGTCCATGCATACATTTTTCAAAAACGTTTAATTATTAAAAACAGTGGCAATCTGGTCCCACTGTGGTTTACAAGATATAACGTAAAGCATCCACAAGGGGTGTTTGTAGGGTTGCACGATATATCAGTTCAGCATCGTCATCGCAATGTGTGCATGCGCAATAGTCACATCGCAGGACGTGCGATGTCACTTATTGCTAATTAAATCAAATACGTCATGCTACAACTTTTTTGCTGCTTGACACAAAACGGAAATTCACACCGTTCTCATTTTCCATGACATATCTACCAGTGTGTTCGAAAACCTAGTGAGCTGCCTCGCTGTCTTACTACCTACATAGGCAGCTGCCTCAGTAGAGAGGATTCTAATAAGTCATTAACTTTTATAAGGCAGATTATTCGAACGCGCTACTTAGCGATTCCATCGGGTTTAGCATTTAGCATCTTGCCATTAAAACCAATGGAATGAGGTGGGACAGCGCTAACATGTCAATATAACATCTCGATTCGTGTACAGAAAACTGTTACATTTGCTGACAAGCCCAAACTTGCAAATAAAAACATCAATAAAAATCAATAAAGTCGTTAAAAATCAATAATTATTTATTTACGTTTGAAAATAACTTTGTCCGCACCGTCAGCCATGTTTATTTTTCTGCGAGAGAAGAGATGCCGCAATGAATTCTGGGATTGCCTTAATCACTAAGGACGCTTCCGATTCTCAATAACATTGAAATATTAAGATGCCTCAGTAGTGAGCTTAGTAAGGCATCTCGGATTTCGAACAGGTGTAAAGCTGCTCTTTTGTTTGTATAGTATTTTTTAAAAATAATGTTTACTACTTGAAGAGGTTTTGATAGTGAAATAAAATATGAAATGACCCATTTTGTCAATCCTGTTAATTCCCTCATGTGATATTGAAGCTTTCTTAGTTTAATGCTTGTCATAATCTTTCGTATCCCTTGTAGGCACCACCCTTTTTCACAGATGAGCCCCTTATTTAGAGTAAGATACACGCATTATTAATATTATTAATAATGTGGTGAAAATTCCTGCATTTTTTAATATCACAATGTACTTTATATCGCAGGAAAAAAAAAATCACAATGTCAGTTTTTTCCAATATCGTGCAGCCCTAGGTGTTTGTGTACAATTTCGTTTTGTGTTTTTGTGCTTCTTAATGTTTGTTTATTTAATTATTACTGTTTTTCTCTGGGTGGCTCTCATGGTGGCTCATGGTGGCTCATGGTGGCTCGGTGGGTAGCACTGTCGCCTCACAGCAAGAAGGTCCTGGGTTGGGTCCTTTCTGTGCGGAGTTTGCATGTTCTCCCCGTGTCTGTGTGGGTTTCCTCTCACAGACCAAAAAGGTGCAGTCAGGTTAATTGGAGACACTGAATTGCCCTATAGGTGAATGTGTCTGCCGTGCTATGGACTGGCGCCCCATCCAGGGTGTTACTGTGTGCCTTGCGCCCATTGAAAAGCTGGGATAGGCTCCAGCACCCCCACCCCCGCGACCCTAATTGGATAAGCGGTTAAGAAAGTGAGAGAGTGTTTATCTCTGCGACCCATTTTTTTTGGCTTCTGACCCACCCAAGGGTCATGACCCAGGGTATGAAAAACACTGCTGTACACCGCCACTTCCCAACAAACCTGGCAAAACTTAAAGAACAGCTATCCAAAATCACTGCTGGCTTTCAAAGGGCCACTAAGCTCAATCAGGTACAGAACAAGGGGTTGATTACTTATGAATAGTTACCATTTCTGTTTTTAAATCCAATTTTGATAAACGACTTCAAACATTCTAGTCAAACTGCTGTACACTACTGCACATGTCCAAGAACTTCTTGGACATCTCACTGTAAAACCATGTGCATTAATATGGACCTGACAAAACCCAATCACGGCTACAACAGCCTTCCATCCTTCACACAAGATTTAAGAATGTGTCTGTGAGAATTTATGTTTATTCAGTCAAAAGAGAATTTCTACGGTCAGACACTGACAGTGACTTGCAATCGCAGTTCCGATTAATCCAGAAGCTGGACGATGGGCTTAAGGTCAGAGCTCGCAAAGCCATGTCTGGTTGGAACAGGACAGGGCCCTTTATACAGTGGTACCCTAGTGGGTCGAGCTTTGGGCTATCAACTGAAAGGTTGAGAGTTCGAATACCAGCTTAGCCAGGCAGCCACTGTTGGGCCCTTGAGCAAGGCCTCTAACCCTTTCTGCTCCAGGGGCGCCAAACGATGACTGACCCTGCGCTCTGACCCCAGCTTCCAAACAAGCTGGGATACGCGAAGAAAGAATTTCATTGTACTGTCCATGTGTATATGTGTATATATGACAAATAAAGGCATTCTATTCTATTCTATTCCCCAAACTGTTGCCAGAAAGTCAGAAAAATAAAATGTATTTTTAAAAAGTAAAATTGATTTTATACACCTGTTACAAAAGGCGTTCACAGGTTTGTGGCCACACGGCAAAAATTCTAGGTCGTGACAATCATTAACGTGGGAGAAGGGGGGTATTTTTCCAGGGGACCACAGACACACATACACACACTTCTGAACCCCTGAAGTCTGGCACACAGGTGGTTGTGTGAGCACCTGAGCATTTTTACATGCATGCACACACACACACACACACACACACACACACACACACACACACACACACACACACACACACACACACACAACTCCCCAGGGCAGCCATGCCTGTGAAAATAACGTATTGATTTCCGACAGAACAGTGACACATGAGTCCATCATGTGTTCCAGGCTCTCATAGTGGCTGCTGGAAAGCCAGACTTGACACAAATAGGTACGTGTTGAAATGCAATCGATACATTTTTAATTCATTTCATGTAACATATTGATTTGGTTCGTTCATGTATTGTTTGGGTTCTAATTGAATTAGCTTGCTTTTCATGTTGAGTGATTGAAATCAACCACGCCCCTTAATTAGGAAATTGGTTTTAGCTGTCCTTGGGATAATGAAGCTGTAGAAATGGGGGCAGAGAGAGGTCCCCGTGGATTTGTCTATAGTTCCACGACACCTAGTTTGCACATGTTTTGCAGTACAGTTTAACCGCTTACCTACAGTATATGTGTGAGGGTCTAAACACACATGAATGGTTAGAGCACATTTCACACTGAAAATATAAAACTTTTATAATCATATTTGAGTTTAAAATTTGTTCTGTCAGGCACTCTGGGTCTGGTTTGCTGGGAGGTTCGCTTTGTTCTCGCCCTTTTTCTCAGTTTTATGCCAAATTGCAAAGTTCTAGCGCTTTGTTCTGGCTTTGAAAGACAAGGGAAGTGGTTAGTGAAAGAGGGTGCATCTAGGTATTGCTGAAAAGTTTAAACTTCTTAAGAAAGTGGAAAACGAAGAAATATGAAACAAAACAAAACTCCACAGTAGTACAGAACAACGATTTAAACATTTATTTATTTATTATTTATTTAACATTACTTATTTACATATCTATTTACGTTGTTCATATGTACTTACATTCATATCGGACTAGTGCATCCCCCTTTTAGTCCGTTACATCTCTATATACACTGATGTCATAACATTAAAACCACCTCACTGTCCATTTTATCAGCTCCACTTACCATATAGAAGCACGTTGTAGTTCTACAATTACTGACTGTAGTCCATCTGTTTCTCTGCATACTTTGTTAGCCCCTGTTCAAGCTGTTCTTAAATGGTCAGGACTCTCCCAGAACCACTACAGAACAGGTATTATTTAGGTGGTGGATCATTCTTAGCACTGCAGTGACAATGACATGGTGGTGGTGTGTTAGTGTGTGTTGTGCTGGTATGAGTGGATCAGACACAGCAGCGCTGATGGAGTTTTTAAACACCTCACAGTCACTGCTGGACTGAGAATAGTCCACCAACCAAAAATATCCAGCCAATAGCGCCCTGTGGGCAGCGTCCTGTGACCACTGATTATCTCAAAGATGACCAACTCAAACAGCAGCAATAGATGAGCGATCGTCTCTGAATTTACATCTACAAGGTGGACCAACTAGGTAGGAGTGTCTAATAGAGTGGACAGTGAGTGGACACGGTATTTAAAAACTCCAGCAGCGCTGCTGTGTCTGATCCACTCATACCAGCACAACACTCACTAGCATACCACCACCATGTCAGTGTCACTGCAGTGCTGAGATCATCCACCACCCAAATAATACCTGCTCTGTAGTGGTCCTGACCATTGAAGAACAGCATTAAGGGGGCTAACAAAGTATGCAGAGAAACAGGTGGACTACAGTCAGTAATTGTAGAACTACAAAGTGCTTCGGATGGATGGATTGGATTGGATTGGATTGGATTGGATTGGATTGGATGGATGGATGGATGGATGGATGGATGGATGGATGAGAAAGCTGATGCATACAGACAACAGATAATATTTAAACACATGACTTGAGAGGTGCTCAGGTGAAGCAGTGGTCTATAATTATGCTAGCCCACTACCAGTCGAGCGCCTACACAGTCTACTAAAAATTGTAGTCAAACTGCTAAGATCTTGGACATCTCACCGTAAAACTATGTGCATTAACCTCCTCACTCCCGAGATTGGACACTTTAAAAACAAACAATATCCTGTAACAACACTTTTTCATTTCAGCCTTTTAAATGACATTATACAAAAAAAATAAGAAATTTTGCATGGGGACTGTGAGTTATTCAGTGTCCAATATACTGGACATTTGGAATTAAGAGCATGAAACGTGCAAGATTCTGAAAAAATTTACATATTATTATTACCATTATAACATGTGACATATCAAGTATTGTACGTACATTTATGGCATAATGTAATACATGTTTATAATATTAAAAAGCATATACTAGTTTATACAGAAGTTAAAATTAACATTTTGATTATTTATATAAATATTTTAAATATTTAATTTAAAACTTTTAATTTACTCTAACAAACTTTTTAATTAAAACATTTAGCTTTGTTCATTTCCCCTTTTCTTATAAACAAACTATAAAACAGAATATTCAGTTTGTCAATATTGATTTTAAATTTTAAATTATCCACATATCTATCTTTCAATATAAATATTTTGAAAATAAATGATATCTAAATTATTCAAATCAAAACCTTTTGCAATTCAGCTTTGAGTTTTTCTTTTCTTTTTTTTAACGGGACCTTGTGTGGAACTCATAAAAGCAGTTTAGTTCAACTTGAATGCAAAGAAATACATTACATTTTAAACATCTTATGCTTGATTTTTTGGTGCAGCCAGGGTTTCTGCACCTCTGAAAGCTGGTGCTATTACTACCCACCACTGGCAAGTGCTCTGCCCCACTGCATCTAACATCTTGGCTTAGAATCACTTGACTCCCTATCACTATCCTGTTGATATTCATCCTCACTACTCTCAACACTGCAGTCTATTACTATCATGTAGTAATTTAAGCACCTCATCTACTGTCAGCCCTTAACATACACGAAAAAGATATGTACAGCACGAAAAATGCAAAAAGTAATACTGATGCACGTCTTCTAATTCATAGTTAGCATGACAAACTAAACAACATTCAATACATTAAATCCAAATGTCCAGCTGGCTGGACATAAAACATTTGCTCAAAATTTAAGTATGTGTAAATACATATTCATCACTTATATTGTTACCAATCATTACAAAAAACTTCTAAAAATACATAATTTCTAAAACACTTTGGTTATATGTGCACATTAATAGATAAAAATGCATGTTTTGTTCAGTCACGGAGGCGACAAGCTTCTTTCTCAACAGCTGCCATCTTCGGGTCTTTTTTCAAGAAGCTTAAAAAAAATTCTCAATGTCTTTGACCAACCAGTAGAAAAACAGAGTTGTGTTGGAGTGTCTAAAAGTGAGTGTGACAAAGTAAAACCTCCTGTCGAGTTATAAAACCCAGAAAAAAAATGAGGAATGAGGAGGTTATTATGGACCGGACAAAACCCAATCACCACTACAACAGTCTTTCGTCCTTCATGCAAGATTTAAGAATGTGTCTGTGAGAATTTATGTTTATTTAGTCAAAAGAGCATTTCCAAGGTCAGACACTGACGGTGCCTAGCAATCGATGTTTCAATTAATCCAGAAGCCGGACGATGGGCTTAAGGTCAGAGCTTGCAAAGCCATGTCTCGCTGGAACAGGAACTGTTAAAAGAGGCATTTACAGGTTTTTGGCGACATAGCAAAAAATTCTAGGTAGTGACAATCATTAATGCCGGGAAAAGGGGGGTATTTCTCCAGACCCAGACACTGACAGGTGCTCGGGTAACGCAGTGGTCTATAATTATGCAAGCCCACTACTGGTCGGGCGCCTACACAGTCATGATTGGCTATGTCTCAGGCAGGTGGAAAAAGTCCTGCAATAAATAAATAAAGGGCAGCTGTAGCCTAGTGGTTAAGGTACTGGACCAGTAATCAGAAGGTTGCCGGTTCAAGCCTCAGCACTGCCAGGTTGCCACTGTTGGGCCCTTGAGCAAGGCCCTTAACCCTCAATTGCTTAGATTGTATACTGTCACAGTAATGTAAGTCTAAATGCCGAAAATGTAAATTGGCACCCTGTCCATGATATTCCCGCTTGCACCCAGTGTTTCCCAGGGAAAAAGAACCTACTGCTACCCCGACCAGGATAAAGTGGTTGATAAAAATTTAATAAAAGAAATGAATGCATGACTGGAAAACCGAGAGGACACCACACAGCTAATGTGGAAGTCCATAAACAAATATAGCAGTCACCACTTTTTTATTTTTTAAGCTTTACAGACGAGTCTATTAGCTTCAGACCTGCCTGGTTCACACATGTTCATGACCAGGCTTGATACGGTGTTGTGGTGTATAATGTGCCAGTGTCATCTGACACATTATACAGTCCCTGGTTTGTCGGGTGGTGGGGATTCGGTGCTCTTAGTGTCATAGCCCAGTTTCATTTCCCGGGCAGAAAAAAACAAGTTGCTGTTGGGCCTCTGAGCAAGACCATTATCTCTTAATTACTTGCATTGCATTGCATTCGGTCATAATTGTAAGTCACTTTGGATAAAAGCATCTGCTAAATGCCTTTTAAAACTGCAAATAAAGTTCATTAAATATAAACATGTTCAAAGGAGTCACATTTATATTTATTAAAGTATTTACAGTCATCAGCAAAAGCAGCTAAATAAAAAAGTGGTGTACATTCATTTTAAGAAGCAATATGAGAATTATAAAACTAAACTAATCTCTTTATGTTTAGTCCTGATTATTCTCAAATCGATCAGCATGCTCATTTTCTTTTTCCCAAGCTGCTAAAACTCAAACAACAACATGTGGTACAGGACTGAATTATTTTCTTTCTCTTCTGGGTATTTTGGTCGTTTGATGGACAAGGATGTGCACAAAGTGTACAGTGCAATTAAAGACCTAATTGCAAAAACGTGTTTAACATTTAACTGTAAAAACAAAAGAATTTGAGGCGCTTGGGTGACAGCAGTTTATTAAGCTAGGCCACCCCTGCTGTGCTACTGGCTGGCCGGGTATAACAGAGATGAACCCCTGTGATCCAAGGTATCCTGCATTGTGTCCAGTGATTCCGGGTAAACCAGCCCAACCATAACCCTGTCCAGGATAAAAAAAAGTTGATGAAATGTAGGGCTCCTTGAGTTGCACAGTGGTCTGTTGGTCTAACCTAATATTGCTGAAATCTCAGCTGTGCTATCGACCTGGCTGGTTGTCTAACAGGCACGGTTGTGAGTGCCTGAGGGAGTGAGGTTGACGGGGATAAAAGAGATAAAAGATAGGTTGATGGAAATAAAATGAAAATAAAATAATAAAGGAATTCTTGTAGGGCTTCTTGAGTTGCACAGTAGTCAAGTGGTCTAACCAGCCGTCCCAAAAATCTCAGCTGTTCTATCAACATGACCAGGTGTCTAACAGGCACAGCTGTGAGTGCCTGAGGGAGTGAGGTTGACGGGGATAAAAGAGATAAAAGATAGGTTGATGAAAATAAAATGAAAATGAAATAATAAAGGAATTCTTGTACAGCTTCTTGAGTTTCACAGTGGTCAAGTGGTCTAACCTACCATTGCTGAAATCTCAGCTGTACTATCAACCTGGCTGGGTCTAACAGGCACAGTTGTGAGTGCCTGAGGGAGTGAGGTTGACAGGGATAAAAGAGATAAAAGATAGGTTGATGGAAATGAAATTAAAATGAAATAATAAAGGAATTCTTGTACAGCTTCTTGAGTTGCACAGTAGTCAATTGGTCTAACCTACATTCGCAAAAATGTCAGTTGTGCTATCAATATGGCTGGGTGTCTAACAGGCACAGTTGTGAGTACCTGAGGGAGGGAGGTGGACATTGGTTCTTTTTGCTGCTGCAAATGCGAACTCTGCAAGCTGCAGAGGATGATACGACTGTCATTTATACTTTTCTTCGCCCCCTTGTAATTCAAAGTAGCCGCTTAATAATTTGATGTCATTTAGACCCTTTCACTGAGTCACTCAACCTATCTGAAGTCTGTTGGGTTTTACCTGTATATTTCAGGACCGAAGGATCAGGTCGTGCATGTCAATATGGGAATCTCCTTGCAGACAGTGCAACCACTGTCAGATCTAATAGTAAAACTGGTAAGTGAGAGTGAAGGAGTCAGAGTGGGTGAGCGAGAGGAGAAGTTAGGATACTCTTACATGCATTAGGTATTCTTAACAGGAATTTCCTGTATTCTTTTCTCCGAAAGCTTTTGACATTCACACCGAACGTGCAGAGCCTGCGCACACTCACACGCTCATATTCCCATCAGCGCAGCTGTGCAATAAAAGTGCTCATCTAGCACTGAAGTGTTTCAGAGGGCAGCGTGTGTGGGTGGATGATTATCAATAATCAATAGAGGAAATTGAGCCTCTCTCTCCTATGGGTATGACAGGCATTAAAGAAACCCACTGCTATATCAATCTATTAGCCATCAATGCCTTTCTCTCCCTCCTTCACTCGCTCTACCCTGTTTTTATCAGGCCCCATCAGCGTTTCATCACCGGCCGTTGTTGTGCGTGAGGATGCTCGGCTGTAATGAACTGCGCCAAAGCCCTTTAATTGCCGCGAGAGAGGACGTGCCTCTAACGACACCCTTTTGTGTTGGTTCATAATGGCTATAATGGTATACAATCAGGGTGGCCGGTATTTAGCGGACGAGCTTGACTCACTTTGCTGTTTTCCATCTTAAATAAAGAGATTTTATTACAGCCTTTCATTTTATCTCTCTTCGCGCTCTCTCTCTAGCTCTCCAATAACACTCCTCTGTCCGCCGCCCACTAGAATAACAGAGAGGGGAAAAAAATGAGAGGGAGAGAGAATTTTTAAAAAGGGTTGCAAGAGAAAAGACAACTAACATAGGGTTGTATGTCTAAAAGATACAGAGAGACTGAGACTGAAAATAATTATTAAGAGAAAAGAAAAAAATCAGAAGTAAAAATGAGTGGGTGAGAAAGGAAAAAGAAAGCATTAGAAAGAAATTTTATAGAGAAACGAATCAGCTTGGACAGACAGGATGCTGCGAGTGAGATAACCCCCCACCCCCCCATTTTTTCCCCAATCCAGTCATCTCCGATTCACACTGGAATCATGCCGCTAGCAGTGCCCCCTAAACTGGCCGAGGAGGGCTGAGACTATCATGCGTGTACTCAGAGAGAGCTGCATCACATTTAGAGAGACATGTTATGCTCTTTAGATCATCCCTTGCTAGCGCAGGCACCTTGACCAGACTTTGAGGCCTTGAGCAGAGGCCGCTATTGTACTGCAGCAATCACAATTAATTTGAGACATTTTCCCTCTTTTACAGGCACAGCCAGTCGTGCCCGTGTGTGGATGTCAGGCTGGTCGATTGCACAGCTGAAATTCAAACTAGGACCTCAGCGGTAATGAGCTAGAGCTTTAGGGCAATAGCCAAGAGCATGTGGCTCCCCCTACTGTGTGGTGCATTATAAATCACAATAAACAACAACGAAGACTCGCGGTTTAGCTCAGCGCTCCCCAACCTTGTTTGCACCACGGACCGGTTTAACATAAAATAAAATTTTACAGTAGTATAGAATAACTATACAGTCCCTGACAGAAGTTCTGTCGCTTATCCATGTTGTGGAAACAAAAGCTTATAACCTGACTTTAAATTCATCCATTGGTTTTAGAAATGACTCATATGAAAGCTGAAACCCTCCCAAATGAGGTTTAATTTACGAAAATAAATTTGCTTCACTGCAGAAATATTGATCATTTAATGAACACAGAAAGGTCAGATTTTGGCAAGACAAAAGTTTTGTCGCCCACAGAAAGTAATGTGAAAATCAAACAAATAATTTACTTCAAATACAAAGATATGTTTCATAACATTGGTGAATGAAGTTGTGGTGCTATTAGAGCCATATTTAATATTTTGTGTGACTTCCATGAGCTTTAAGGACTGCATCCATGCGGTTCGACAATGATTCATACAATTGATGAAGTCATCAGGAATAGCAAAGAATGCAGTCTTACATGCCTCCCAGAGTTCATCAAGATTCTTTGGTTTTGTCTTCCAAGCTTCCTCTTTCATCCTACCCCAAACATGCTCAATGATGTTCATGTCTGGTGACTGGGCTGGCCAGTCCTGGAGCACCTTGATCTTCTTCGCCTTAAGGAACTTTGATGTAGAGATGGATGTATGAGATGGAGCACCATCCTGCTGCAAAATTTGACCCCTTTTATGATTGGGAATGTAAGAGGTAGCTAATACTTCTTGATATTTTAGGCTATTGATATTGCCTTCCACCTTGCAAATGTTTCGCACACCCCCATACTGAATGTAACCCCAGACCATGATCTTTCCACCACCAAACTTAACAGTTTTCTGGGTGAATCTTGGATCCATATGGGCTCCAGTAGGTCTCCTGCAGTATTTGCGGCAGCTGTGGTGTAATTCAACTGAAGATTCATCTGAGAAATCCACCTTCTGCCACTTTTCCAGCGTCCATCCATTTAGCAGGCTGTGGGCCTTGGCAAATGCCACACGGTTTTTTAATTGCCTTTTGTTTAGTGCTGGCTTCTGGGCACTAATTCGACCATGGAGGCCATTTCGAGACAGAATCCTACAAACTGTTCTAGTTGACACAGGGACTTGAGGTGACCAGGCCTGGTGGAGCTCTGCTGCAGTGGAAGAGGGGCTGGCTTTGGATTTTCTAACCAACAAACGTTCCTCCTTAGCAGTTGTCTTGCGGGGTCTGCCGGACCTGGGCTTGTCAAAAACATCTCCAGTCTCTTCAAATCTTTTTTTAATTCTTTGTACTTGACGCTGAGACACATTAAAGGTGCCAGCCACCTCTGCAGTGGATCTGGTCTTCAGCCTCTTGATAATCAAGGCTTTGGTCGCAGGGTGGATTTTTGGCATGTTGTCAGAGGTGAAGTTGCAGTTCAAGTGAAGGTCTGGGGTGCTGGGGTTCTTTTTATACACACCCACTAATTAACCGATCAATTAGTGCGCACAGGTGAGGCTGTAAACTAGGATTGGGTGCATTATATGACAAGGAGACAAAACTTTTGTCTTGCCAAAATCTGACCTTTCTGTGTTCATTAAATGATCAATATTTCTGCAGTGAAGCAAATTTATTTTCGTAAATTAAACCTCATTTGGGAGGGTTTCAGCTTTCATATGAGTCATTTCTAAAACCAATGGATGAAGTTAAAGTCAGGTTATAAGCTTTTGTTTCCACAACATGGATAAGCGACAGAACTTCTGTCAGGGACTGTACTACTCATAAATGAGCTTTTGTCATTGCAACGAGACGCTGCTTCCACCTGGGGGTGATATGAGATGATAAACACCTGCTGGAAATAGAAGCAGTGTTTTCATTGCTGATGTAGCGATCTCTAATTCTTCCTGTACGGCCCGGTAATAAATGACCCACGGACCAGTACCGGTCTACAGCCCGGTGGTTGGGAACCACTGGTTTAGCTGACACCAAGCAAAAAAAAAAGCAAATGCCATTGCAGTACAGTGTACTTTACTGTTAAGTGTCTACAGAGTGTATAGAAAAGACAATTAAATTACAAAACGCCCAGGCGGCGCAGCTGAATGTTCCGCTAGCACACCTGCACTGAGATTCTGAACACCTTGATTTGAAGCTCGGCTCTGCTACCGGTTGGCTGGGTGCTATCTAGCGGGCACAATTGGCAGTGCCTGCAGCAGACAAAATTGTCCACCGAGTCTGAGACCGGACTAAGTGAGTGGGGTCTTCAAAAGCTGTGCAACGACCCTGGTTAGCAGACCTGTGCAGAAGTGGATGAGGCACGGGCGAAAAAGAAGGGGTTGAAGGACTGCACATGAGTCGGAGGGGGTGTGGAGCAGGCAAATATACCCACCTCAAACACAATTAAGATTCCCAGCAACAAAAGCCTGACTGGCTACGCTAAAATCAGAAGACAAAGGGAGAAAATGCATAAAAATAAATAAATCACAAATCAGACGTGTTCCCACTATAATTTAAAACCTAAAGGAAAACCCCTCGTCTATAATTTTGATCCCTATGTAGTGCGTCACTGCCTGTGCAGTCAACATGACAATAAAACTGTGTTTGCTCTTTGTGATTGCTGCTGTCTATATGTGGAAGTTTGACACCCCAACAAAGAGATTATGTAGAACTATTATGTAGGAGCCAAAAACGTAGCATACCGTTTTACAGTAGGAGATGTGCAAACCGTTTCATTTAAAGCCCAATTCCTCTTGTTAATTGCCAAATTGCTTTGCTCCTAATTTGCATAAAGTTGAACTTGGAACTTTATGTTGCAGACTCCACCCACTTCTCATTGGCAATGTTTGCGCTGCCTCCTGTGACTGAAAATATCCAGCTCTAATTGAAAACGAATGACAGCCGGTCGTTCTGTCGTGTTGCATCGCTGCCGGTCTGAATGTAGGGTTATAATCGAGCTAAAATTCCTCTTTTCTAGACAAGACAACAATGGGTTTCTTCTTAATTTGCGAACAACTACAGAATGTTGTGATGTAACACACTGGTAAACATGCTCCTTTCCAGGCTTTTTTCGAAACATGTTAAAGCCAATACGTTTACAATAAGCATTTAGATACGAAAAGTTGATTGAAACATCTTGTCATTGTATCCTTTAATTTAAAGAATTTTATTACAGATATAAATGGCCAAGCCTTTCACACAGTGCAGTTAATGGTTGCAAGAAAGAGAAATGTAGGACTACTATTGCCAGCGGGTCAAGAGGGTTTTAATTAATTACGATCGCTGAACAGAAATAAAGATCAGTAAACTTAAAAAGCTGAGAGGAATTAAAACAAGAGAGATAAAGTGCTTTAAAAATTAAGAACATGAAAAAGTAAAATAAAATATAGTAAAATACCTTATAAGAAGTAAGTGCAATAAGAGTTCATGAAACATAAAAATACAGATTTTAAAATAAAGCAATAAGCCACGAGAGACCGTGCGTTACTGCGATTTTATCACAGGGAAAGCTGTTTTCCACGTCTTTCCCCATGATAAAATCATAGCAGTAACGCACGGTCTCGAGTGGCTTATTGCTTTTATAAAATGGCGATCAACATAAAATATAATAAAATACAACAATGTTCAATTTATAAATGTTTTTATTTACAAAAACACTTACAAAAAGCATTCTTCCACGAAATCAGGTAGTCCGTTAACAGTGTTGCTAGGGAACATGAAGGCGAAAATAACATTCGCAATAAACATTCCTCCACAAACACTATTACACTATTTCTTGGACGAAACACCCGCATAATGATTAGGATTACTGTTTATATTAATCTGGATATTTCCATGTATAGTACATGACTTGAAATAGTGTTTAACCAAGTTTGTACTTTTTCTTTTCAGTGGTGTATTAATATGGAATGATGTGAGGTGGTCATAGGTGTGCGCAGAGCGGTAGAGAGAACAGAGTGGCGACACTCCCATAGGGAACCGTTGGAAAGGGGGCGGGACATATTTTCTGTGTAGCTTCCGGGTTGTGGAGCTCTGTATAGTTCCAAATGTCCCATAGAGCCCCATTCATTTTTACTACTTATCAAGCATTTTTAGCTGTTTGTTGCTTTGTTTTAAAAAAAATATGAATTTAATGTCATTAATATACTTAATACTGTTATTGTTTAGCATTTGCTCAGCACTAAATGTTACATGTTTATCTTAATTAATAGGTATAACTGAATTTAGCTTACTCAGCTAAGCTAAATTATTGACACTAGAGTCTTTTCACCTAAAATTGATTAATTAAAAGTTGATCAATCAAGAGTCTTGTTACAGAAATGACAATAAAACATCAGAGCCATAATAAATCATGCTACTTTTACTTTCATACTTAAGTACATTTGAAGGTAAATTTAGTTGAGTACTTTAGTGGAGGTATTTTTACTTTTACTACTACTTTTACTGGAGTAATATTTTACCTTGGATATCTCTACTTCAACTCAGCTACATGGTTTGTGTACCTTGTCCACCACATACATTAGACAAAATGAACTAGTGCATATTAATTATGAATTAATTCATGTATTACATGTAGAAATAAATTATTACTTACTCATGAAATAGATGAATGAATGTTATTTCATGTACCTGCACTATAATGTTAAAGGTACGGTAGTGTGTTTATAAACCTGTTCATTTAGTGCAGGTAAACCTTATGAATCCAGCACATGACTTAGTGTTTAACCAAAATGATTATTATTATGAATCCTCAGGAAAGTGAAGGGAGATTAGTTTATGTAAAAAACAAAACATAAAAAACTGTTTAAACTACTTAATGATATCGCATTATGTAATGTATGCTAATATAATGTATGTACTGTGTGTTAACAAGAACGACCTATTAAGTCATTATAAACATCAATTCTCCACTTCATATACCAAATTGGCATTAAAGCAGATGCAGTAAATGTAAAGGCAGGTGAAAATACCCAGAAATTGTACAAATGTTTATTATTTACTGTTTAATATTTCATTCACTGCTGCCTGTCCCATATGAGAACATGACAGCGCCGGGTTTGTTTGGAACTATCGGAGGGTTACATGAACCACGTGACCGCGTGGCGGCGAGATCAAGGAGTGTCGCAACTCTCTCTATCTACGGCTCTGGGTGTGCGTATATCGGGGATTTTACAACGGCTTCGAACGCGGCTCAGCCAATCAGATTTTAGGACCGGAACTATTCGTTTTATAATAAAGATTTTAAAACATCAAGGCTAAAGAGCAGTACTGATAGAGTGCAAACATTTTGAGCTCAATCATAGGCACACACAACAAAGCACGTACAACAACTTTATTATGACTCAATGAGCATTTTATTAGGTACACCAATCTGGTATATCTATTGAATATTATTTAAGATACACCTACCATATGGACAAACTTTGTGGCTGTACAATTATTAACTGTAGCTCATCTGCTGCTCTGTACACTTTGTCACCGCCCTCTTTGTAGCCCCATGGGACCCCCACAGACCAAATGTTATTTGGTTGGTGGATCATTCTCAGCACCGCAATGCCAGTAACATGATAAAACATGTTAGTGCGAGTTGTACTGGTAGGAGTGTATCAGGTGCAGGGGGGGAGAATAATGCTTCAACCAAAAATATAAACCCAACAGCGTCCACTGTCCATTGATATATGACTAGAGGAAGAATAACACACATTATGCGATGTTTATCTGTACGGTAGGTGTAGCTAAAATAATCAGTAATGTACCAGATAGGTGTAGCCAATGGATATACGCAGAATGGTGTCAAATTAACCACATTTTCTATTTAAAATATGGACCTTGGCATTTCCGACAAATACAGAATCAAGGAGGTGCAACATCATTTTAAACATGGTATTATTATCTAAGCTTCACAATCATAAACTGATCATATTCAAAATACACCGATCAGCCATAACATTTAAACCCCCTCCTTGTTTCTACACTCACTGTCCATTTTATTAGCTCCACTTACCATATAGAAGCACTTTGTAGTTCTACAATTACTGACTGTAGTCCATCTGTTTTTTTTTTACATACCTTTTTAGCCTGCTTTCACCCTGTTCTTCAATGGTCAGGACCCCCACAGGACCACCACAGAGCAGGTATTATTTAAAGAGGTGTTTAAAAACTTCATCAGCATTGCTGTGTCTTATCCACTCATACCACAACACACACTAACACACCACCACCATGTCAGTGTCACTGCAGTGCTGAGAATGACCCACCACCCAAATACTATCTGCTCTGTGGTGAAGAACAGCATGAAAGGGGGCTAACAAAGCATGCAGAGAAACAGATGGACTACAGTCAGTAATTGTAGAACTACAAAGTGCTTCTATATGGTAAGTGGAGCTAATAAAATGGACAATGTGTGTAGAAACAAGGAGGTGGTTTTAATGTTATGGCTGATCGGTGTACATTCACATATTCACAATGATCATATTCACAATGAGATGCTGCAATTTCCTGACAAAACTCGTCAAACTGGGCACTCAAGTGGCACAGCAGTCTAACACTCTGGCACACATCACGACAGGGTGTTCGAGTTTGCCAGTTCATTGCCAACAGGCATAATTGTCCGTGTACTTCCTTGCCGTGTACTTCCGCCACTGGCAGGTGGTACAAAGCATGTCAGAGGGGAGGCATGGTAAGTCTGTGACTCTTCCTGGCCAGAACATCTGGTTTACAACTACAATGGGAGTTGAAAACAACTCACACAGTAACAAAATGGAAAGCATGTTATCGATTTTACACACCAATAGGTGCGGCCAAAACACCTGAACTACATAAATTTTGCCATATGTGTAATTGTGGCATTAATACATGTCATTTCATTTTCATGTTTTACCAGCATATTAAAGTCATGGTCTCCGAAATCACTGGACAAATGCAGTAACATGTCAAGGACAGGACACCAACCTATCATATGGCCTCAGCCACCCGCACCCAGACACAGCCAATCATGTCTGTATGTTGACGCTCCACCTGCCGATAGCACCCCCATGGGCTAGCATGATTTACCACTGCGCCACCCGAGCACACGTATGTGTAATTACTACTAATGATTAATAAGTGTCGTCGAGTCAAGTCAGACACCTGGCAACCATATGGATAGTGTCACCAAAAATAGTGCACTACAAATGTTAAAGTTGCACACAAGATGCAGTTTGGGATGCAACCAAAAAATAGGAACAATATTTGCAAGAGTAAAAAGTCAGCTGTTAAAGTCTGTAAAGTCTTCTAAGTAAGAACATTACAGTGAAATAAATCTTATTATTTGTAAGGTGTAGTACAGCATTAGTAAATCTCTACATCACTACTGCTGTAATGTAATCCTGAAGATCAGACGCAATCACACAATGAACCACAAAAAAACAAATTTAACTGGTAAAAGGTACATAAGCTTCACATCAGCATGGGTTTTGTCAAAATTGGCCCTCTAAGGAGTACTTCAGAGTTATGTCTGAAGTAAACAGCTAAGACTTGACAGTAAGAATTGTGTCAGTAGGATGCAAATTTTGCCATATTCATGTAACCGATTACTGACAGCCATTAGCCGATGATTAAACGTTAACTGTCAAGCATACACCAAACAGCCATAACATTAAAACCACCTCCTTGTTTCTACACTCACTGTCCATTTTATCAGCTCCACTTACCATATAGAAGCACTTTGTAGTTCTACAACTACTGACTGTAGTCCATCTGTTTCTTTGCATACTGTTTTAGCCTGCTTTCACCCTGTTCTTCAATAGTCAGGAGGCCCACAGGAGTACAGAACAGGTATTATTTGGGTGGTGGATCATTCTCAGCACTGCAGTGACACTGACATTGTGGTGGTGTGTTAGTGTGTGTTGTGCTGGTATGAGAGGATCAGACACAGCAGCGCTGCTGGAGTTTTTAAATACCGTGTACACTCACTGTCCACTCTATTAGACACTCCTACCTAGTTGGTCCACCTTGTAGATGTAAAGTCAGAGACGATCGCTCATCTATTGCTGCTGTTTGAGTTGGTCATCTTCTAGACCTTCATCAGTGGTCACAGGACGCTGCTCACAGGGCACTGTTGGCTGGATATATTTTTGGTTGGTGGACTATTCTCAGTCCAGCAGTGACAGTGAGGTGTTTAAAAACTCCAGCAGCGCTGCTGTGTCTTATCCACTCGTACCAGCACAACACACACTAACACACCACCACCATGTCATTGTCACTGCAATGCTGAGAATGACCCACCACCCAAATAATACCTACTCTGTGGTGGTCCTGTGGGGGTCCTGACCATTGAAGAACAGCATGAAAGGGGGCTAACATGTAAGGACTACAGTCAGTAATTGTAGAACTACAAAGTGCTCCTATATGGTGAATTGGAAATACTAAATTGTCTGACATTAAAATGTGTAAAACATATAAAATAATAATTATAATAACAACATTAGGTTGCATTCATAGTTTTTAAGCCTTTCTGACTTTCACAAACAAAAATACATTTCATACAAAACCACATGTGAATAAACTGTCAATACTGTCAGTCAACATTCTGGATTGTTTACAAGCTTGGCACTCATTGGCACAGCCAGCACGAAGCGATTTTGCTGCGCATCACGGGAAAGACTTAAACTCTGCAATAAGCAACAACATGTGCCCAATCTTACAGTGAACAAGTGCAAAACGATTATAATGTGAAAATCAGCTTAAAATGTCAATGTCTCAGCTGTAAAATGTCAATGTCTCAGGCAGGAGAAGTGCATTCCACCCCCTGAGTTCTAGTATAAAGAAGAGCCTTGATGCCTGTTTTCCTTGAGTTCTGAGGGGTGGATCAAGATGAGGCAGAATTGCGGCTCAGACAGAGAACTGAACAAGGTTTGATTTGTGATTTAAGGTAGGTCGGGGTTGGCTCATTTCTAGCTTAGTCAGTAAGCATTATTGTTTCGAATTTAATGCAAGCAGTTATAGGTAGCCAGTAGAGGGAGTGCAACAGTGGGGTAACATGGATAAGCTTGGGTAGATTAAAGACCAGGTATGCAGGTGCTTTCTGAATTAGCTGTATATGTTCTGTTCTGTATTAAAAGCATAACTTATCAGTTTTAGTGATCAGATCTGATCTGCAATATGTGGCCAAAAGTAGGTGGACACCTGACTATGAGCTTGTTAGCCATTCCATTCCATAATCGTCTATTAAAAAAAAAAAAAAAAATCGCCTCCCCGCTTTGGCAAATAGTTCCACTAGATTTTCAAGTGTGTCTGTGGGAATTTGTGCCTTTTTAGTTAGAAGAGGATCTGTCAGATCTTAGACGGCCACTGCTTAGTCCGTGCTCCAATTAATTCCAAACGTGCTCAGTGGGGCTGAAGTTCCTACACACCATACTTATATAATCATGCCCTTGTGGACTTTGCTTTGTGCACAGGAACCCAGTCATGCTGGAACAGGGAAAGGCCAAAGTTGGAAGCATAACATTTATTTTATAAAACTGATTGTATGCAGGGCACTCAAGTGGTGCAGCGGTAAATTCTGCTATGTCTTGTCTGAAAGGGGATGGCCAAGGCACTATTATGGATTGGGGTCCTGTCCAGGGAGTGTTGCTGGGGTAAGTGGACTCATTGTGACCAAGCAATGGTATAAATGAATAAATGGATTATTTTATACATCTTTAAGCAATAGGTGTAACTGAAACACCTGAGATCAATATGAAGTTAGGAGAGGTGTTGATATACATTCGGTCATATAATGTATTAAGAGCCTGCAGTGGGAAAATACCTGCATCTAAAATGTTAAGAAATCATGAAGTGGAGGTCAGTTCAAAGCTTACACTCGCCCCACTCGAGTTTAGGTCGCCCCATGTGTTCCAGTAAATACACGTGAAAATATGAAGTGGAATTTCTGACGCTGAATCCACCCACAGCAGGAGCTCCCAGAGCCTCCACTGAGTCACTTACGCATCATAATGCTGAGACCTGAAGCTCTTTTGTACCAATATGATATCTGGAGTGGGTAGATGCTATTTCAGTGCAACATGACATTTGCGTCCAATGTGAGATGCGACAACAAATCAGGTGGATCCGTTTTACCAAGCGAACCATTAAGGTTCTCCTTACGGACATAAAGCCCATTTACTAAAGAGTCATCTTTGGAATGTGTTTGAGATACAGTATGTTCTAAATTATATTTGGGCAATTCCACAGAATGGGTGCAATTTGCGTGTAGTAACTCGCCGAAATTAAATTACATTTTTTATCTTTGTTCAGCACTGAATCTAGTAACATACATACGTAACTACTCAAAATCGGCCAATCTCAGGCAACTTTGTTTAATTTTTACAAGGTTTCTAAGTGGAAGATGGTTGTATATGAGTAACAGGACAAAGTAACAGGACTGAGTTTTTAAAACAGAATTAGCAAATACATGAAATAATATATTCCTAATATCGTGTTGGTCCCCCTTTTGCTGCAAAAACAGCCCTGCAACTGCGATGCACTGTGTATTCTGACACCTTTCTATCAGAACCAGCATTAACTTCTTCAGCAATTTGAGCTACAGTAGCTCGTCTGTTGGATCGGACCACACAGGCCAGCCTTCTCTCACCACGTGCATCAATGATCCTTGGCGACCCATGACCCTGTCACCGGTTTACCACTGTTTCTTACTGTTCCTTACTTGGACCACTTTTGATAGATACTGACCACTGCAGACAGGGAACACCACACAAGAGCTGCAATTTTGGAGATACTCTGATCCAGTCGTCTAGCCATCACAATTTCGCTCAAATCCTTACGCTTGTCCAACTTTGAGGATAAAATGTTCACTTGCTGCGTAATATAGCCCACCCACTAACAGGTGTCACGATGAAGAGCTAATCAGTGGTATTCACTTCACCTGTCAGTGGTCATAATGTTATGCCTTGTCGGTGTAAATCTCTTATGGAATATAAATATTAAAAACATAGATGGGATATGGAGTCACCAAACAATGCAAAGGAAAAAAGGATTATACTCATTATATTCCATTGTAAAGTGTAGTGTTAGAGAGTGGGGACATGAAAAAAATACTATTTTTCCAGTGTTATAAGGAGTTTTTATAAACATTTTAACTAATATATCCTAAATTTGCAATGAGATCAATGTGCAGGACACTTTGCTCAATTTAAAGTTAATTTTCATATACATTTATACATATAATGTCCTCGGGACAGAAATTGCACTAATTCGGCAGAATGGCATATTTACATTTGCATTTGGCAGAGGCTTTTATCCAAAGCAACTCAACATTGGCTTGAACTTTTAACCTTTCTTTTAATAGTCTAGCTTAGTCACCAATTTTCCTGAAATGGTTTTCAAATCTGATGTCACTTCTGATGCACTTCTGATGTTCCAGTGAATAATCCTGACATTAACTTCAATGAAAAGCTTTGGGGTGAACTGTAACATGAGCTAGGCATTCTTGTCTAACATCAGTACCTGGTCTCATGCTCGTTTGACTGGATGGGTACAAATTCCCATAGACACACTCCATAATCTTGTAGAAATCCTTCTCAAATAAATAAAGCCTGTTACAGACACAGGGGAAAGGGGAGGCATTATTGCCCATGGTTTAATGTGCAATGTCTTATATGTTTATTTGTCCACATACTTTTGACTATCTAGTTTATTTGGTGATCCCTACTTAGACTGTCTTCCTTTCAAAGCAAATGCTTTAATAAGGTTTTTTTGTTGTTAATTTCATTTAATTTTCATCAACCGCGTTATCCTGATCAGGGTTGAGGCGGGCTCAGTTTCACCACTTTTTTGCCACTTAGGGTTTGACCACATGCTCTTCAATTCATAATAAGGTAGGATTAGATCAGCAGACTTGCAGGATAACCTAAAAACAGCTTGAACAACAGTTTAAAAAAAAAAAAACTCATCTCCAGTCCACTCCCAAAAAATGCTCTGAGAGAAAATTGTGTGAAAAAGAAATACTTTTAAAACAAAATGTATGTAAAAATAACAATTTATGCATAAACTATGGATGCAAATTGACCACCATTGGTTGAAGGTAAACCAATGATTAGCAAGCTTATTATTAACATGGAGGTGGTGTAAAACAGTAAGATGAACATAAAGACTGTCAGTGAATGTCAATTTTACTGCTTTATCCTAACCAGGGTCATGTAGGGTCTGTACGGTTTGCCTTATAACACCGTGGAGGGGACACCAATCTATCATAGGACCTTGCCACCCCCACCCCCAGACACAGACACAGACGATCATGTATGTATGTAGACACCCAACTGACTGATAACACAGCTAGGAATTCAAAGCCTGGATCCCAGAAGTAGTGAGCTTGCGTAATTCACGCTGCACCACCTGAGTGCCCCCTAACTACACATGCTAATGACAATTAATTTATAATGAATAAAGTTGCAGTATAAGATGACATTTTTGTAAATGAATAATAATGTCACACACAGATCCACATGCGCGAGTTTAACTCACTGACTCCATAATAATACTAAACAGCATCTGTTTGAGATTTTAATCTTTAATGGTGCCATTATTCATCATTTCATTAATACATAAATGTAATAATGAATTCATTAAATTAATACATAAATGGTTCTTTTTTTTGGTCTGATTAGAATGGCAGCACTTTCTCTGAATGTGTGTGAACAATTAGTTGGTTCATGCACACTTAGAGTAAGTCTTAAAGCAACAGTCTGAACTTTCACTTAGGGCTGTGGCGGTAACCGCAATTTTGCAATATCGCGCTCTAGACCAGCCAACCGCAGGGCATGCCAAGCAACCGTCACAACCGCGATGTTCACGGTTTTTTTTTGTTTTTTTTTGCAGGGTCCAGCTTGTTTTACTCTTACATTCGGGCGTAATAAAAGTTAAATAAATTCACTATGAAAATGAGCAGATATTGAGATACTGAGATCACGCGCTACCTGCAAGAGGAGCCCGTAGACTCCAACGCAGATCCACTCGCCTGGTGGCGCGACAACCAGGCTAGATTTCCTCTGCTCTCTAAAGTCACATGCAAGTACATGTGTATTTGTGCAACGAGCACACCATCAGAGAGAGTTTTTAGTGCCGCCGGGAACATCGCTACCCCACTCAGATCCTCTCTGAAACCACATAAGGTGAACATGTTGGTTTTTCTAGCGCGCAACAAGGACATTATAACGCAGGTTTAAGGTCTTATAGACTTTATTCTTTATTCTAAACAAACGGTTTCGTTTTATTTTTTATTTTTTTACCATATTTTGATTAGATGTGCACTTAAAATATTTAGCCTAAACAGATTGCTTTTTTTTCGTTTCACAGTGTATATCTAGCCTAGGCTAGAAGCTAAATTTAAACCTTTTTTTAATAGAGAAAAGCCGTGCATTCTTATTGCGCATCCTTGCTCTTCTTTGTTCTGTATTAACAATAAACACGCATTTGATTTGTCTTAAAGCTGTCTTATCTTTGTCATTTAAAAAGCAATAATATACTGAATTATAGCCTAACAATAAAGCTTGTTTATATAGCTCTAAAATCCAGATAAATTAAGTAATTATAAAAAAATAAAAAAATAAAAAAAATTTAAAAAAAATGGCGCTAATACCGCATATCGCATTTCACCGTGACAGCCCTACTCTCACTGAATCTCCGTTCTCAGTTCAAATCAAGCAATTCTTGATTTGTTAATTATCAGTTAACCGGTTAGTTATTAACATCTCCTCGAATCCAAATCTGGCCCAGAATTGTTCAGTAATACTGGTTAACTAAACACTTAATTCAAATGTTCGGCCACTTTTGGTCATCACAACTGACTTACAATTTAAAGGGAGAACAAGAAACAACAGGAACAACTGAAAATGCAAGCAAACTAAGATAAATTAATCACATGCTGTTCCTTGGTCAACGTGGGTTTTCTCAGGGCACTTGGTCTTTTTCTTATCTCCCAAAACATGCGTTAGGACTTAAAATTTGAATTTAAATCTGGTTTATGTTTATTTAATTGGCTAGTAATTAACGATGAATCTAATCAGTTGGTCACATTGTCCTCACACCAAGCATGTAGTAAAAAAAAGGACCAATAATCTACTGTTTGAATACCGCTGGCATAGAGAATTTAAGAGTTCCTCTACAAAAGTCAAAGTAGCTTCAGGGATTTCCATGCAACTTAAATATTAGGTGAAGCACCTTAGTGTTTCTGTGCCTGCCTAATGAAATGTATTGATTTTAACCTCTTTGTGTAGCTTGCTAGGTTTACTGCCTCCAGTGTATCACAATGAAGTTCATCTAGCCTGCCACTGTTGAGATTTAAACCCAGATCGAGCCGCTGGACAACATCACTAGGGCAAGCCGTAGCCTAGTGGTTAAGGTACTTGACTAATAATCAAAAGGTCGCTGGTTCAAGCCCCACAACTGCCAGTTTGCTGCTGTTGGGCCCTTGAGCAAAGCCCTTAACCCTCAATTGCTCAGACTGTATACTGTAACGTAAACTGCTTTGGATAAAGGCGTCTGCTAAAAATGCCGGAAAAAAAAAAAAAAATCACAGGCATGACTGGCTATGTCTGAGGGCAGTCCAGGGCATTCCTGCATTGCGCTCAGTGTTTCCTCGTGAAACTGTACCTGCCGCAAGCCTGACCAGGACAAGGCAGTTGATAATATCAATTAATATTTTCTTGCAGGATGAAATACGTTGACTATACATGCAGCAACCTGAATGAATAATTTGGTGGTGAAGTATTCTAATGTCATTTATCTTTGCGATGAAGGCTGTAATTAATCAGTAACTACTTTATCCTGGTCAGTGATGCAAGGCAGGAACACCCTTTGCAATAGGATTATTACAGATTTACACCTAACAGCACATTTTGGGGTTAAATCGCCCATCACAAGTCAAATACAGATTATCTGTGGGAATATGACTTTTAAAGTCTGTAGATTGTTGTACTATTTACACTACACAACTTGATCTCTTGTAATCACAAATCTTAAAGTCGTTGTGGTTTGCACAACACATGTCTGATCAGAGAAAGGGGGTCACACATGAAACACGATCTTTAACCAGGACGAATCGCCTGAGAAATATATTTGGTCAGCTATTAAATCAGATACTTGCCCTAAAATTATATCAAGACTTTGTAAACATGCTTTATATTAAGAAAAAATGGGAGAAAGGGGGGAAAATATCACTCTCCGAGGACAATTGGGAAAAAATGTCAGTTTTAGTGAGCCACAACAAGTTGTATAACCTGGAGAGAATTCTGCTGGAAAACATCCTTAGATTTTTTTATTACACCGACACAGAAACGGTATCAAGGTTCAGGATCCGGGTGTTGAAGAATGTGTGGTTCGGACGGTGCAGGTCATAACCCTATTTTTTGGGGGTGTACTATCCTGTTGAGGTATTGGAAGGCTATCCACCAGGCTGTCTGTACTATATTCCAGACAAATATACCATTTGACTTTGATTTTCTATATCTGGGAAACCTCTCTGTCGATATGTGTCACAATGACCAAAAATTATGCTCAATATTGTTGGCTGCAAGTAAGAAAGAAATCACCCTGGAAAATGGTTGTCTATTGAACCTCCTCAAATACGAGTGGATTGACATTGTTTACGAAATTTTTATTATGGAAAAGCTAACTTATTCCTTAAGAATTCAGAAGGACAAATTTTATCAGATTTGGTCTAAATGGTTAGATTATATAAGACCCCAGCGACCAGATTTCATTTAGACTTTATTGACCTCCCCACCCTCTTCTTTCTCTTTCTATTTAAAAAGTAATCCTCTCCATTCACACTAGTGTCTTAGTGTTTTGTAATAATTTACCTTAATTGTGTATTTTGTTTGTAACAGGAATTGTACTCTTGTTTTACAATATTTGGAACATTAATTAAGACACTGGACTTTGTTACAAAGTAGTTTTGTAATTGCTTTTCTTTCTTTTAAAAGACTTTTCCCAATAAAAAGGAAATAACAACAAGAAAACACACGCGAAAAGAGGGGGGGGGGGGGGGGGGGTGCAATATCATTAGTGAGAGCACATTTTTTCCTTATAATAAATTACCCAAGTTGTTTGTGTGCTGATATGCAGTGAAAAAACAAAGGGAAAAAGAAAAGAATATGGTTAAGGAAGTGGATTGGAGTACGTAGCTAACAGGGATTGTCTTTTCTAATCGGAGAGTTAAAGGTAAATAAATATTTTACACTAAAAATGTTAAGTATTATGGTTATGCATGAATGCTAAGGTTACAAATACTGTAAAGCTTGTGTGTATGTCAATGTATTCTGATAAAAACTACATTTTGCAGACATTTCACTCTCTATCTTGCGTTCTCATTGGCTGTAGGTCAACACAGCATTCATTGCTAGTCACAACCTGGTTGCAACACTTTTCATACTACAGGATTTGGAGTCGCCGACAGGTCTAAATAATTAGAATGCTAGATATTTTTTACACAGTCGGTCACATTATTATGACCACCAGCTAATATCCAGAGTAACCGGCATGTGCAGCACAAACAGCAGCTAGACGGGTTGGGAGTGACTCAATAAAAGTCCTGGTAAATTGTCACAGGTATCTGGAGCCATGCTGACTGCAGTGCATCCCACAGCTGCTGGAGGGGGTGTGGGGGAGGATCCATAAAGTGAACATGTTGATCGAGATGGTCCCACGGATGCTCGATTAAGTTCAAGTCTGGGGAATTAGGGGGCCAGGGTAGTACTTGGAAGTCTTGGTCATGCTCTTCCAACCAGTGTCGGACATTTCTAGCCGTGTGATTTGTCGCATTGTCTTGCTGGAAGATCCCATCTGCCCCTGGGAAGACAATTTTACCCATAGTACAGCAACGAGGGATATACTGTATGTGAAGACAGCCTATCACACACCTTATATGCCCACCAAGCCAGCTCACCGTCAAAATTAAGAGGTTGGTCATAATAATATGACTCGACTGTGTATCTACATTTACTTTTGACTTCAACATTACAAGCATTTGCATTGTACTATGCATCATAGTGTAGACCGTGGTGTTAATTATATGCTATTTCTAAAAATGATCTAATACTCAAGCAATGGATCAGTAACTGTTAATATTTACCAATCAAATGATTATGTGTAGTGAGATCCACACACATACATCCGCACACGCACACACACACACACACACACACACACACAAGAGCTCTTTTACAGCTGTCCATATTTCCTCTCTACCAAGAGACCAAAAGCTATTTGCTTGTTTGCTGATCAATGTCACTCTCTTTAAAATGCCACACCAACCATATCTGCCTCAAATGCCAGGCGCACTAACTCAAGATGGCATGTATTTACATTAGGCTCCTCACTTAGCCTCAAACACGTACGCACATGCACAAACAGGCACGACAGGCACCCACACTAACAAAAGCGGGCACTTTTCCAATCGAGTTCTTAAGACCAAATGAGCTGATCACTCACCTTACTATAGACACCCCAAGACAGCTCAGTCTCGATCACCATGACGACGATGCCAAACATGCCAAAGATGAGCGCGTAATCACTAAGTCTCTTCCTCTTCTCGAACAGTGCTCTCCGGTGGCCCAGTTTGTAGCCGATGTTCTGGTTTTTGCGCTTTTGAGCTTTGGAGGCTGTCCTCCCGGCCGCTCCACCGGCCCCACCTTGAGGTCCGTTGCCCCCGCTTCCCGTCCCACCCAGATTGCTCCTGCTCTCAGACAAGGTGTGGTTCTGGTGATAGATAGACATCTGATTGGGTGACTGTTCCAGCTCATAGACATGTCCGTAGGGTGGATCCTCTTTAGAGGAGATGACGATCTCGGGTGGGTTTTGTGGTGCCGAGGTTGAGGATGAAGAAGAGGGTATTGTCCCCTGTCCAGTGGCGGCCCCACCCTCCTTGCTGTCACTACCACTGTCAGATTCAATAAGGTTTCTGCGCGAGGCACTGAGGCGACTAAGTGGCTTCATCACACCACCAGTGTACTTGCACGAGCTCATGGCAATCTCTGTGAACGGGTTGCTGTCCCTCCGGTGCACCAACGGACTTGCTTGCCTATGTTTGCCTCGTTCCCGTTCCCGATCTCGTTCCCGCTCGCCCGTGGGCGAATGAGATGAATAGAAGAGAGCGTTGTAGATGGGCGATGTGTCGCCGCTCAGGCTGTGCTGGCTGCCCAAACAGGATGAGAGCGGTGTGCTAGTGGGGTGAAGTGCATTGGGAATCGGTGCTGGAAGTTGTGGAGTTGTGACCAACGGAAGCTTGGGCAGGGAGATGGGCGGAAGGTTCGGACCGGTGGGAGAAGGTGTTCTGTTGAGTCTCTCCAGACTGCTGGTCCCACCTGTATGGTTAGAGTGGTTGCTACCCGGGTAGTTGCTGGATAGAGATGTGTGGGAGATACCACTCAGAGGGTGGGACGTAACTTGATCTTCTTCCTCACTCCCAGCGAGAAGGGCCAAGCTCAAAGAGGGAGGGGGATCCATGGCAAACTCCGGTGGGTTTGGGTGTGTTCTCCTGCTTGACTCTGTTAAGACAGTGTGAAAGAAAGATGGAAAGACAGGTTTAATCTTGCCTGAGGCAAATGGATGCAAGGAGTTGAAATGTAATTCTGATTCTGAGTGTGGGGCAAAGAGTGTCACCTTGAGAGATGCCTAAGAGGGAAATGAGTCTGAGGAAGAGAGTGGGAGGATGGTTGGAACAAGAGAAAATTCAGTTGTTAAATTTGTTAGAAAATTCAGTGTATACAACTAGGATCTCCCAATCCATTAAGTACCGGTACTAAGGCTGATCCTGGACCAAAAGAGTATGAGCCTTAGTACCACAAAATGTCTTAAATAAATTAGCTTAATAATGACTGACACATCTTCCATCACCCACATTAATATAAAAGCGTACCACAATTACACCCTGCTCTTAGTGTCCGTTCAGCTACTATAAGAATACCAGTATCAGACCACTATTAGGTATATAGATATAATGTTACAAAATTAAATGTTTAAAATCTAACTGGTCCAAAAGCTTAAGCTCGGGCTTGCTCGGAGAGTCAGAACTGGTTTAATAAGTTCGATTCAGGCAAGGCTTCAATTGATGTACCAAGGACTATACTCACATTTATGACTAAATTAAACCCTCATAAAAGATCATATTGCTCACTATCTAAATCACTAAATCCCTCAAGGATCTATTTGTCACTTCAACCCCTTAATCGACTCATTTCTCTTTTATTCTAGCATTATAGGTGACACCAGTGCTACCAGAATCAACGGGTATTCATCAATAATCTCACCTTACCTAACATAAACACTCAGCTAATCAAATTAGTCAGATCAACTTTCCGAAAAGCAATATATAAACTGAACTTAATTAGATCAAATTTCCCAATAAGATTGACTTAAAAACATATAAGGTCTGAATTACTGCTGGGAAATCATTATCGTCTTAGATATTGGTCGATACTTGTTATCAGATCAACAACGGAAACATTAAATTGGAAGATCTCTAGTCTTAAAACCAATTTTGTTGCATAAGCCCGAGCTTGTAAGGGTTAAGGAAAAAGACTAGGCTTGACAGTTAGGCAGGCAGTACTTAAATTTAAGTGTATGTGTAAAGCTTAATCACAAACTACACATCATGTTGACCATATTGACAGCACATCAAGCTAAGAAAAATTATGAACCTCTAAAACCCCCCAAGGATCCACTTGACACTTTAACCTGTTAGTCTTCTCATCCCTCTTTCCTTCTAGCAATCTGTCACACTGTTAATGCCCTGAGTGTGTGGTTATAATTCACCCACCTAAACAGTGTTTTAAAAAAACGAATAAACTATAAGCTAAAGATAATTGATGAAAAGTGACTAAAATAAAGATGTACCCATTTAAAATGAATTAATAATGCTTAAATCTGATTTCCAATATGATCCACAAACATATATCACACTGAACAATGTGTAACAATGTGACTAAAAGATCCTGAGTGCTTATTGTTTTTATTTTTAAGCCTTTATTGGGCTTTTCTTAAGGCCAGAGTTAAGAGCAAAAACTGGTTAATGATTAAGAATTGAGCAAGACTTAGGTTTTCAGACTAGGAAAAGAAGGCACATGGATACGTAGGAAATACATCATATTCAGCTAAACTACATAAACAGCACATTAAAAGGTTAATAAGAACTGCTGAATTTCTCAGTGACCCCTCGGTCATTCTATTCCCTTTCCAATCATTCTCCCACTCCCTCCAGCAATCTTCATTTCACCAATGATACCCTAAATATTTGGATATTATTCATCAACCTAAAGTGAGCGCAAATCACAAAAGCAAAACATTGTAAAAATTGACTTGTCAAGTTGAGTCATGCATATAAAGGTAAATCAATCCTAGGTAAGGACAGGAGGATGAAAGAAGAAAGTTTGTTTACCTGTCTGAAACAGCGTCTTGTATAAAAATAAACCCCTGCAACATTACGTATTAGTATCAAACTCTGGATTGATCATGGATCAGATTTATACTGCACAGAGGTCAGTGTCCAGCCAGTCTTAACCCTTTGTTAAGATGGAGCTTGAGCTTGCTCAGGGTTGGATTAAAGGACCTATAATTTAGGCTTAATTTTATGCAATGCTGGATATATTAGGCACTGGTAATACATCACATTGAGCTAAACTATCTGGCCTGGGCGTCATGTGAAGAAAACCGATGAACCATCTGAATCCCACCTGTCACTTTATGTTCCTCTTTTTGTGTCCTCCCTCTCTCTTTCCAGTAATCTCTGTCACACTGCTACTACCCTGAACAGATACCCTGAATAGTTTCAATACATACCCAGATACCCAGAATGTGTACCAAATTGAAAAATGCTTAAATAAGACTAAAAACTGGAATAATGAGCAGAAGGTGGAAGAGGAGGGAAAAGGTAGGCAGTTGGTAGAGCTTGTTTAGGAAATCAATTGCCCTGAAAGAAACCTACACCAAAGCAGCAATAGCTCAATGGTCTAGGTAATGGACAAGTATGCGAAAGTCACTGGTTCAAGCCCTACCACAGCCAGGATGCCACTGTTTGGACCCTGATTATAGCCATTAACTCTCAGTTGCTTGGAGTGTATTTGATCACAGCTGTACTGCCAAAAAAGCAAATGTAAAGCTAATACTTGCCTAAAAACACTGGACTGGTTTCAGATCAGATTTCTACTGCTCAGATAACAGTCTCCAACCAGTCTTGGTGTGTAGGCTTGGAGTTAATACTGGGTTTAATGATTAGGACCTAATCTACTGAGCTAAACTAGAACCCTGTCACTCCAACCCTTCTTTTCCTGTCTTCTCCTCCCTCTCTCCTTCCAGCAATCTCTGTCACATCGATGCTGCCCAAAATCAGTGGGTATTACTCACCAACCTAGAGTGCTCAAGAGTGCTCAAACCCCCCAAAACTGGTCTGACTGGTGATAAATGTCAACTGTATACTGTGTTCAGTGAGGATTACAGTAAATAGGCAAACAGTTATGAGATTTCTTGAGGCTCACTCACCTCTCCTCCGACTGTCTCGGTCTCCCCGCTTCACAACAGTCCTCCGCACTTTTTCTTTTTCATGTTGTTACGAACATGCCGTCTTTTCTTGACGTTTTTCTTCGAGAGACTTTATATTTCTGTCTCGGTCTGCTCAGTTCGCTTGTTTTAAATACATTTACTCGTTTGGAGGTGATGTAATCCGTTTTTTTTTTTTAAAGCGGCTCCTCCGTTTAAGATGTTAGCTTCATATTTTACCTCAGTTCCGAAAACAGAAAAACTAAAAACATTACAAAATAAAACAGGAGACGCTGAAGACTACATAATAAACACGTTTTAGAGTCACACTTCGCGGCTTAATTCGAAAGCTTGGGTCAACAAGTGTCAACAAACAAACCAAAGCAGGCAACACTGTCGGTTTGTAGAACAAGTGCAAACAACCATTTTTTCTCAACCGTCGCTTTTCCTCTGGCTGTCAGACTCCCTCGCGCGCGCACCACACGCTCATTCAATCAGAGTGCGCGCGCTCCCTCTCTCTCTCTCTCTCTCTCTCCGTCTCTCTGAACTTCGGGCTCCACCCCCGGTCCCGCCCTCTGTCTCTGATTGGACAAACCCAGCTGAGTGAAATCAACAATGACTACATCAGAATCCAAATTCATTCATTCATTTATTAATACGAAAGAGTTTCATCCTGACCAGGGTCGAGGTGGGGCTGGCGTCAAATGGAAACACAAAACAGCCTAAAACAGGGTGACAATTCATTCCAGAGGGACATTTCCATTTACTTACTTAATCACTCACACCTAAAAGCAAGTTAGAGAAACAAATCCACCTCTTGTCCTGCACACACTCTGTGTGTGTGTGTGTGTGTGCATGTGTCAAAAAGTATAAACAAAAATCCAGAAACTGATTCACGAACACAACAGGTCTTTCAGAGTAGTCAATCCACCTTCTGCATGCGATTGTGAGGTTTTTAAACACCTCACGGTCACTGCTGGACTGAGAATAGTCCACCAACCAAAAATATATCCAGCCAAAAGCGCCCTGTGGGCAGCGTTCTGTAACCACTGATGAAGATCTAGAAGATGACCAACCCAAACAGCAGCAGTAGATGAGTAATCGGTAATCGTCTCTGACTTTACATCTACAAGGTGGACCAACTAGGTTGGAATGTCTAATAGAGTGGACAGTGAGTGGAAATTCCAGCAATGCTGCTGTGTCTTATCCACTCATACCAGCACAACACACACTAACACACAATCACCATGTCAGTATCACTGCAATGTTATGGTTGATTATACGTATATACAGTGTATCACAAAAGTGAGTACACCCCTCACATTTCTGCAAATATTTTATTATATCTTTTCATGGGACAACACTATAGAAATAAAACTTGGATATAACTTAGAGTAGTCAGTGTACAACTTGTATAGCAGTGTAGATTTACTGTCTTCTGAAAATAACTCAACACACAGCCATTAATGTCTAAATAGCTGGCAACATAAGTGAGTACACCCCACAGTGAACATGTCCAAATTGTGCCCAAAGTGTCAATATATTGTGTGACCATTATTATCCAGCACTGCCTTAACCCTCCTGGGCATGGAATTCACCAGAGCTGCACAGGTTGCTACTGGAATCCTCTTCCACTCCTCCATGATGACATCACAGAGCTGGTGGATGTTAGACACCTTGAACTCCTCCACCTTCCACTTGAGGATGCGCCACAGGTGCTCAATTGGGTTTAGTCCATCACCTTTACCTTCAGCTTCCTCAGCAAGGCAGTTGTCATCTTGGAGGTTGTGTTTGGGGTCGTTATCCTGTTGGAAAACTGCCATGAGGCCCAGTTTTCGAAGGGAGGGGATCATGCTCTGTTTCAGAATGTCACAGTACATGTTGGAATTCATGTTTCCCTCAATGAACTGCAGCTCCCCAGTGCCAGCAACACTCATGCAGCCCAAGACCATGATGCTACCACCACCATGCTTGACTGTAGGCAAGATACAGTTGTCTTAATACTTCTCACCAGGGCGCCGCCACACATGCTGGACACCATCTGAGCCAAACAAGTTTATCTTGGTCTCGTCAGACCACAGGGCATTCCAGCAATCCATGTTCTTGGACTGCTTGTCTTCAGCAAACTGTTTGCGGGCTTTCTTGTGCGTCAGCTTCCTTCTGGGATGACGACCATGCAGAACGAGTTGATGCAGTGTGCGGCGTATGGTCTGAGCACTGACAGGCTGACCTCCCACGTCTTCAACCTCTGCAGCAATGCTGGCAGCACTCATGTGTCTATTTTTTAAAGCCAACTTCTGGATATGACGCCGAACACGTGGACTCAACTTCTTTGGTCGACCCTGGCGAAGCCTGTTCCGAGTGGAACCTGTCCTGGAAAACCGCTGTATGACCTTGGCCACCATGCTGTAGCTCAGTTTCAGGGTGTTAGCAATCTTCTTATAGCCCAGGCCATCTTTGTGGAGAGCAACAATTCTATTTCTCACATCCTCAGAGAGTTCTTTGCCATGAGGTGCCATGTTGAATATCCAGTGGCCAGTATGAGAGAATTGTACCCAAAACACCAAATTTAACAGCCCTGCTCCCCATTTACACCTGGGACCTTGACACATGACACCAGGGAGGGACAACGACACATTTGGGCACAATTTGGACATGTTCACTGTGGGGTGTACTCACTTATGTTGCCAGCTATTTAGACATTAATGGCTGTGTGTTGAGTTATTTTCAGAAGACAGTAAATCTACACTGCTATCCACGATTTTCCTGGCAACACTATGGGGGCTGCCATGACACCTCCCTATTTCCGTTTGCCGGTTTTTCGTTTCCGGTTGCATTAGATTTGCTGTAGTACTAACTACAACATTATTAAACTACTTTTGGTAGTTGCATGGTTCAAATATGCGCTCGGGCTCGACGTGTGCCGCTCTCGGGTGCCACAACAACTGAAAGAAATTGAAGCTGTCATTGGAAAGTTCGTGCTTTGAACACCAGCGGATTTGTAAACACTGTCCGTGCCCTGCGCCTTATGCGTTACAGTCCATAATAATATAATAATAATCATATTAATTATGTTAATAATATAATAATATTTATTAATTAAATAATAATAAAAAATTTATAATATCGTATAATGCAGTTTCACTTTGTATAGAAATAGGACAAATAACAATCAAATCCGGACACCCAGACAGTCCAAGTGAATCCTGAACGGGTGTAAATACCGTTTGTTGTTCCCAGTTTATTGTTTTAGTAAATTAAACAACGAAACGCATTTTATTCTGTCCCTTCAGCTCCCCTTTCCTGCTTTACATCCACTCATGAACCAAGTACAGTTATACACTGTTGTAGAAGTAAAAAAAAAAAAAAAAAAATTAGTCGTTATACATCGTTTATTATTTTCAGTGTTTCACAGCAGTTAGAATGTTCCTCGGCTCATCCATACCATAACCCTGCAATGCACGAGCAACCCACCGTCTCCACTACTCCACTTTCCCTCAGCATTACCCACGCCTGATGTTTACCTTCAGCAATTCCCATGCATGTATGCCTCTGTGCTTTTATACTTCTGTAGCTCCTCACCGTATACAGCTTCGGAAGACGAAATGGTTAATTATTATCAACATAGCTAACCTCATGTCATCTACCCACTCTGTAAGCGTGGAAGGGTGGGACACTGTCAGAACACGGTCACCACAGCTTCCTAAAACATCCTTACTGTCAAGTGCTAGGAATTAAGAAAGGACTCAGTTTTAACTAAAACAAAACTGCTTTATTGTTCGTAGCATCAGCTTGCAGAGACGCAGAACATGCGAGTGAGCAGAGTGCGTTCCAACAACACACCGAGAGGAGGGAATAAGGGTACACACTTCAAAAGTGCACTCGTCTAACAAAATGCATACATAAACAGTTGCTCTACACTTACTATTCAACCACATAGCGTTTTTGGCCATGTTTGTTAAAAAAAAAACAGTTACGAATGACCACTACTTCTGTCGTTCAGAACGTAAACACTGTAACCGGAAGTCAAAAACCGGCTTCAGCTACGAATCACGGGAAAGGCCAAAGTTCAGGAAAATCGTGGATACAAGCTGTACACTGACTACTCTAAGTTATATCCAAGTTTTATTTATATAGTGTTGTCCCATGAAAAGATATAATAAAATATTTGCAGAAATGTGAGGGGTGTACTCACTTTTGTGATACACTGTATATATATATATATATATATATATATATATACAGTGTATCACAAAAGTGAGTACACCCCTCACATTTCTGCAGATTTTTAAGTATATCTTTTCATGGGACAACACTGACAAAATGACACTTTGACACAATGAAAAGTAGTCTGTGTGCAGCTTATATAACAGTGTAAATTTATTCTTCCCTCAAAATAACTCAATATACAGCCATTAATGTCTAAACCACCGGCAACAAAAGTGAGTACACCCCTAAGAGACTACACCCCTAAATGTCCAAATTGAGCACTGCTTGTCATTTTCACTCCAAAATGTCATGTGATTTGTTAGTGTTACTAGGTCTCAGGTGTGCATAGGGAGCAGGTGTGTTCAATTTAGTAGTACAGCTCTCACACTCTCTCATACTGGTCACTGAAAGTTCCAACATGGCACCTCATGGCAAAGAACTCTCTGAGGATCTTAAAAGACGAATTGTTGCGCTACATGAAGATGGCCAAGGCTACAAGAAGATTGCCAACACCCTGAAACTGGGCTGCAGCACAGTGGCCAAGATCATCCAGCGTTTTAAAAGAGCAGGGTCCACTCAGAACAGACCTCGCGTTGGTCGTCCAAAGAAGCTGAGTGCACGTGCTCAGCGTCACATCCAAATGCTGTCTTTGAAAGATAGGCGCAGGAGTGCTGTCAGCATTGCTGCAGAGATTGAAAAGGTGGGGGGTCAGCCTGTCAGTGCTCAGACCATACGCCGCACACTACATCAAATTGGTCTGCATGGCTGTCACCCCAGAAGGAAGCCTCTTCTGAAGTCTCTACACAAGAAAGCCCGCAAACAGTTTGCTGAAGACATGTCAACAAAGGACATGGATTACTGGAACCATGTCCTATGGTCTGATGAGACCAAGATTAATTTGTTTGGTTCAGATGGTCTCAAGCATGTGTGGCAGCAATCAGGTGAGGAGTACAAAGATAAGTGTGTCATGCCTACAGTCAAGCATGGTGGTGGGAATGCCATGGTCTGGGGCTGCATGAGTGCAGCAGGTGTTGGGGAGTTACATTTAATTGAGGGACACATGAACTCCAATATGTACTGTGAAATACTGAAGCAGAGCATGATCCCCTCCCTCCGGAAACTGGGTCGCAGGGCAGTGTTCCAGCATGATAATGACCCCAAACACACCTCTAAGACGACCACTGCTTTATTGAAGAGGCTGAGGGTAAAGGTGATGGACTGGCCAAGCATGTCTCCAGACCTAAACCCAATAGAACATCTTTGGGGCATCCTCAAGCGGAAGGTGGAGGAGAGCAAAGTCTCGAATATCCGCCAGCTCCGTGACGTCGTCATGGAGGAGTGGAAAAGCATTCCAGTGGCAACCTGTGAAGCTCTGGTGAACTCCATGCCCATGAGAGTTAAGGCAGTTCTGGGAAATAATGGTGGCCACACAAAATATTGACACTTCAGGAACTTTCACTAAGGGGTGTACTCACTTTTGTTGCCGGTGGTTTAGACATTAATGGCTGTATATTGAGTTATTTTGAGGGAAGAATAAATTTACACTGTTATATAAGCTGCACACAGACTACTTTTCATTGTGTCAAAGTGTCATTTTGTCAGTGTTGTCCCATGAAAAGATATACTTAAATATCTGCAGAAATGTGAGGGGTGTACTCACTTTTGTGATACACTGTATATATATATACAGTGTATCACAAAAGTGAGTACACTCCTCACATTTCTGCAAATATTTCATTATATCTTTTCATGGGACAACACTATAGACATGAAACTTGGATATAACTTAGAGTAGTCAGTGTACAGCTTGTATAGCAGTGTAGATTTACTGTCTTCTGAAAATAACTCAACACACAGCCATTAATGTCTAAATAGCTGGCAACATAAGTGAGTACACCCCACAGTGAACATGTCCAAATTGTGCCCAAAGTGTCAATATTTTGTGTGACCACCATTATTATCCAGCACTGCCTTAACCCTCCTGGGCATGGAATTCACCAGAGCTGCACAGGTTGCTACTGGAATCCTCTTCCACTCCTCCATGATGACATCACGGAGCTGGTGGATGTTAGACACCTTGAACTCCTCCACCTTCCACTTGAGGATGCGCCACAGGTGCTCAATTGGGTTTAGTCCATCACCTTTACCTTCAGCTTCCTCAGCAAGGCAGTTGTCATCTTGGAGGTTGTGTTTGGGGTCGTTATCCTGTTGGAAAACTGCCATGAGGCCCAGTTTTCGAAGGGAGGGGATCATGCTCTGTTTCAGAATGTCACAGTACATGTTGGAATTCATGTTTCCCTCAATGAACTGCAGCTCCCCAGTGCCAGCAACACTCATGCAGCCCAAAACCATGATGCTACCACCACCATGCTTGACTGTAGGCAAGATACAGTTGTCTTGGTACTTCTCACCAGGGCGCCGCCACACATGCTGGACACCATCTGAGCCAAACAAGTTTATCTTGGTCTCGTCAGACCACAGGGCATTCCAGTAATCCATGTTCTTGGACTGCTTGTCTTCAGCAAACTGTTTGCGGGCTTTCTTCTGCGTCAGCTTCCTTCTGGGAGGACGACCATGCAGACCGAGTTGATGCAGTGTGCGGCGTATGGTCTGAGCACTGACAGGCTGACCTCCCACGTCTTCAACCTCTGCAGCAATGCTGGCAGCACTCATGTGTCTATTTTTTAAAGCCAACCTCTGGATATGACGCCGAACACGTGGACTCAACTTCTTTGGTCGACCCTGGCGAAGCCTGTTCCGAGTGGAACCTGTCCTGGAAAACCGCTGTATGACCTTGGCCACCATGCTGTAGCTCAGTTTCAGGGTGTTAGCAATCTTCTTATAGCCCAGGCCATCTTTGTGGAGAGCAACAATTCTATTTCTCACATCCTCAGAGAGTTCTTTGCCATGAGGTGCCATGTTGAATATCCAGTGGCCAGTATGAGAGAATTGTACCCAAAACACCAAATTTAACAGCCCTGCTCCCCATTTACACCTGGAACCTTGACACATGACACCAGGGAGGGACAACGACTAATTTGGGCACAATTTGGACATGTTCACTGTGGGGTGTACTCACTTATGTTGCCAGCTATTTAGACATTAATGGCTGTGTGTTGAGTTATTTTCAGAAGACAGTAAATCTACACTGCTATACAAGCTGTACACTGACTACTCTAAGTTATATCCAAGTTTCATGTCTATAGTGTTGTCCCATGAAAAGATATAATGAAATATTTGCAGAAATGTGAGGGGTGTACTCACTTTTGTGATACACTGTGTATATATATATATATATATATATATACAGTGTATCACAAAAGTGAGTACACCCCTCACATTTCTGCAGATATTTAAGTATATCTTTTCATGGGACAACACTGACAAAATGACACTTTGACACAATGAAAAGTAGTCTGTGTGCAGCTTATATAACAGTGTAAATTTATTCTTCCCTCAAAATAACTCAATATACAGCCATTAATGTCTAAACCACCGGCAACAAAAGTGAGTACACCCCTAAGAGACTACACCCCTAAATGTCCAAATTG